>NW_028276119.1:75000-95000 GCF_052056855.1 Sturnus vulgaris
CGGGGAGCCCCCGCGGCCGCGGGTTCCTGGGACAACGGCAACGGAGCAGGGCTCCAACATGCGTGCGAGCGGGACACGTCCCCGAGAGGCCCTCCCTTGGCGCCGCCGAGCCTCCCCGACGCTCCCTAGGCCCCCGACGCCGGCGGGCCGCTTGCAACCTTCGGGATCGATCACGCAGCAGAGGAAGAGAGCGGGGGGTGCCGCCACCCGCCCGCGGGCCGCAAGACAACGGAAAACGGAGCAGCTGCCACCGACCACGCCGCGGGCCACCGGCTTTCGCCCGCCTCGCAGCGATCGGCTTCCCACCCGGAAAAAAAGCCGGGGGGAAGGGCAAGCCACCGCACCAAAAAAAAAACTAAAAAAAAAGCACGCCATGCGTCGCACGACCCGTGCTAGCCACGGGGGTCACGAGCCAGGGGTGGGGGCGAGAACGCGCCTCTCAACTCCTCCCGTAAAACCCCTCCAACCACCGGACATACGGTCTCTTTTCTCACTCGCCAACACAGCCAGCCCTTCTCTCTCGCCTTTCGCTTTCGCTTCGGTGGCGGCCCGTGACCCTTCGTCAGCGCGCGCTTCTCGGTGCCGCGGCTTAGGGCCGCGAGAGAAAAAGAACGGAGGCCGGGCGGGCACCCCCACACTGCCCCGCACACCGGGCACGCTTTAATAAAAAAGAACGGAGCCGCTCGCAAAACCCAGCCCCCGCCGGCAACGGCAACCACGGCAGCCGGGGCAGGCCAGACACCACGGGCCGCCCCGGCACGGTGCCTCGATCGCGCCCGGCCGATACCGAGAAAGGGCGAGGCGCCGCCGCCCCGCCCACGACACACTCTCGGGGGCTCACTCGCTCGCTCGCTCTCTGTTGGGTTGCGGGGTCCGTCCTGGGGGGGGGGACACGGCCGGCCACCGCGGCCGACCGCCGCCCCGGAAAAATTCTGCCCGCTACACGCGGGTCCCCGGCTTAGGGCCGAGGAAGGGGGACGACTTCAACAACACACGGCAGGGCCGGACACTCCCGTCACCGAGCCCCCCTTCGCAGGCAAGCAAGCGAAGCCGAGAGGCGAGGCAACACGCCCCACTGCATGTCCCCCGCTGCCCTTTCGATACGGACACAACTCTGGCAACACAGGTCGGGAGCGGGAAACGAGGCGCAGCCAACCTCGGCCAAGCGAGCCACGCCCGGGGGGCTCTCGGGGAGGGGGGCCAGGGAAAGCCCGGGCAGGCTCAACACAACCCCGGGCCGGCCCCACAGAAATCCAGCCCCGGCTGCCGGCCACCAGCGTGCACCGGGACCGACAGCCGAAGAAATGCCGCACCCGGCGAGCGGGCGGGGCCCCGGCTTAAGGCCGGGCAGAAAAGGGGCGAGGCGCCGCCGCCTCGCCCGCCACCATCCCCGGGGGAGCGAGCAGGCGCCCGGCTCCCCGTTGTCACGAAACCGGCAGCAGCCGGGCCGGAGCGGGACACACTCGCGGCTTTCTCGCCCTCTCTCTGGGCCTTTTTCTCGCTTCTCCCCCGCCTGGAACAACGCAGCCTCGCCTGGGCCGGGGGAGCGCGGTGGCTCTCGGATCGCATCGCTCTCTCTGGGGGCTTTCTCGCTTCTCCCCCGGACTGAACACGCAGCCTCGGCCTGGGCCGGGGAGCGGCTCTCGGATCGCATCGGTCTCTCTGGGGGCTTTCTCGCTTCTCCCCCGACTGAGCACGCAGCCTCGCCTGGGCCGGGGAGCGGCTCTCGGATCGCATCGGTCTCTCTCTCTGGGCTAACCTGTCCCAGTCGAACTGGGTAAGACGGGAAGCCGGACGAAGCCACGCGACTCGCCCCGACATCGGCGGTGTTCTTCTGGCCCTGGCGACCGCACGCGCGTCCGCCCTTCTCCGCCACGGACACAGGCACGGCAACAGCCTGTGGGGATACGGCCCGTCACCTCGTTCCCATAATACGGACAGATGGGCCCGAAGCGGCGGAGGCCGGAAAGAGAACCGATGTACGTGACCGAGGGGGCGCAGTGGCGCACGCCGCCTTCTACGATGACATAGCCGGAGGCAGCGAGAAACAGCGACCCCTTGGAGTACTTCCAGGCCGGCGGCGGACAACAGGTCTACCAGCCATGAAACGGGCAACAGGTCTACCGACGGCTTGCTGCGGACAACAGGTCTACCCAGCCATGAAACGGGCAACAGGTCTACCAAGCTGCGGACACCAGGTCTACCCAGGGCATGCTGCGGACAACAGGTCTACCCACGGCTTGCTGCGGACAACAGGTCTACCCAGCTGCGGACACCAGGTCTACCCAGGGCATGAAACGGGCAACAGGTCTACCAAGCTGCGGACACCAGGTCTACCCAGGGCATGCTGCGGACACCAGGTCTACCCACGGCTTGCTGCGGACACCAGGTCTACCCAGCCATGAAACGGGCAACAGGTCTACCAAGCTGCGGACACCAGGTCTACCCAGGGCATGCTGCGGACACCAGGTCTACCCACGGCTTGCTGCGGACACCAGGTCTACCCAGCCATGAAACGGGCAACAGGTCTACCAAGCTGCGGACACCAGGTCTACCCAGGGCATGCTGCGGACACCAGGTCTACCCACGGCTTGCTGCGGACACCAGGTCTACCCAGCCATGAAACGGGCAACAGGTCTACCAAGCTGCGGACACCAGGTCTACCCAGGGCATGCTGCGGACACCAGGTCTACCCAGCCATGAAACGGGCAACAGGTCTACTCACGGCTTGCTGCGGACAACAGGTCTACCCAGCCATGAAACGGGCAACAGGTCTACCAAGCTGCGGACAACAGGTCTACCCAGGGCATGCTGCGGACACCAGGTCTACCCACTCAATGCTGCGGACAACAGGTCTACCCAGGCATGAATCGGGCAACAGGTCTACCAAGCTCCGGACACCAGGTCTACCCACGGCTTGCTGCGGACAACAGGTCTACCCAGCCATGAAACGGGCAACAGGTCTACCAAGCTGCGGACACCAGGTCTACCCAGGGCATGCTGCGGACACCAGGTCTACCCACGGCTTGCTGCGGACAACAGGTCTACCCAGGCATGAATCGGGCAACAGGTCTACCAAGCTCCGGACACCAGGTCTACCCACGGCTTGCTGCGGACAACAGGTCTACCCAGCCATGAAACGGGCAACAGGTCTACCAAGCTGCGGACACCAGGTCTACCCAGGGCATGCTGCGGACACCAGGTCTACCCAGCCATGAAACGGGCAACAGGTCTACTCACGGCTTGCTGCGGACACCAGGTCTACCCAGCCATGAAACGGGCAACAGGTCTACCAAGCTGCGGACACCAGGTCTACCCACGGCTTGCTGCGGACAACAGGTCTACCCAGGCATGAATCGGGCAACAGGTCTACTCACGGCTTGCTGCGGACACCAGGTCTACCCAGCCATGAAACGGGCAACAGGTCTACCAAGCTGCGGACACCAGGTCTACCCAGGGCATGCTGCGGACACCAGGTCTACCCACGGCTTGCTGCGGACAACAGGTCTACCCAGGCATGAATCGGGCAACAGGTCTACCAAGCTGCGGACACCAGGTCTACCCAGGGCATGCTGCGGACACCAGGTCTACCCACGGCTTGCTGCGGACAACAGGTCTACCAACTCAATGCTGCGGACAACAGGTCTACCCAGCCATGAAACGGGCAACAGGTCTACCAAGCTGCGGACACCAGGTCTACCCACGGCTTGCTGCGGACAACAGGTCTACCCAGCCATGAAACGGGCAACAGGTCTACCAAGCTGCGGACACCAGGTCTACCCAGCCATGAAACGGGCAACAGGTCTACTCACTCAATGCTGCGGACACCAGGTCTACCCAGCCATGAAACGGGCAACAGGTCTACCAACTCAATGCTGCGGACAACAGGTCTACCCAGCCATGAAACGGGCAACAGGTCTACCAAGCTGCGGACACCAGGTCTACCCACGGCTTGCTGCGGACAACAGGTCTACCCAGGCATGAATCGGGCAACAGGTCTACCAAGCTGCGGACACCAGGTCTACCCACGGCTTGCTGCGGACACCAGGTCTACCCAGCCATGAAACGGGCAACAGGTCTACCAAGCTGCGGACACCAGGTCTACCCAGGGCATGCTGCGGACACCAGGTCTACCCAGCCATGAAACGGGCAACAGGTCTACCAAGCTGCGGACAACAGGTCTACCCAGGGCATGCTGCGGACAACAGGTCTACCCAGCCATGAAACGGGCAACAGGTCTACTCACGGCTTGCTGCGGACACCAGGTCTACCCAGCCATGAAACGGGCAACAGGTCTACCAAGCTGCGGACACCAGGTCTACCCAGGGCATGCTGCGGACACCAGGTCTACCCACGGCTTGCTGCGGACACCAGGTCTACCCAGCCATGAAACGGGCAACAGGTCTACCAGGCTGCGGACACCAGGTCTACCCAGGGCATGCTGCGGACACCAGGTCTACCCACGGCTTGCTGCGGACAACAGGTCTACCCAGCCATGAAACGGGCAACAGGTCTACCAAGCTGCGGACACCAGGTCTACCCAGGGCATGCTGCGGACACCAGGTCTACCCAGCCATGAAACGGGCAACAGGTCTACTCACGGCTTGCTGCGGACAACAGGTCTACCCAGCCATGAAACGGGCAACAGGTCTACCAAGCTGCGGACACCAGGTCTACCCAGGGCATGCTGCGGACACCAGGTCTACCCACGGCTTGCTGCGGACACCAGGTCTACCCAGCCATGAAACAGGCAACAGGTCTACCTAGCTGCGGACACCAGGTCTACCCAGCCATGAAACGGGCAACAGGTCTACCAAGCTGCGGACACCAGGTCTACCCAGGGCATGCTGCGGACACCAGGTCTACCAACTCAATGCTGCGGACACCAGGTCTACCCAGCCATGAAACGGGCAACAGGTCTACCAAGCTGCGGACACCAGGTCTACCCAGGGCATGCTGCGGACACCAGGTCTACCAACTCAATGCTGCGGACACCAGGTCTACCCAGCCATGAAACGGGCAACAGGTCTACCAACTCAATGCTGCGGGCAACAGGTCTACCCAGGCATGAATCGGGCAACAGGTCTACCAAGCTGCGGACACCAGGTCTACCCAGGGCATGAAACGGGCAACAGGTCTACCAAGCTGCGGACACCAGGTCTACCCAGGGCATGCTGAGGACACCAGGTCTACCCACGGCTTGCTGCGGACAACAGGTCTACCCAGCCATGAAACGGGCAACAGGTCTACCAAGCTGCGGACACCAGGTCTACCCAGGGCATGCTGCGGACACCAGGTCTACCCACGGCTTGCTGCGGACACCAGGTCTACCCAGCCATGAAACGGGCAACAGGTCTACCAAGCTGCGGACACCAGGTCTACCCAGGGCATGCTGCGGACACCAGGTCTACCCACGGCTTGCTGCGGACACCAGGTCTACCCAGCCATGAAACGGGCAACAGGTCTACTCACGGCTTGCTGCGGACACCAGGTCTACCCAGCCATGAAACGGGCAACAGGTCTACCAAGCTGCGGACACCAGGTCTACCCAGGGCATGCTGCGGACACCAGGTCTACCCACTCAATGCTGCGGACAACAGGTCTACCCAGGCATGAATCGGGCAACAGGTCTACCAAGCTCCGGACACCAGGTCTACCCACGGCTTGCTGCGGACAACAGGTCTACCCAGCCATGAAACGGGCAACAGGTCTACCCACTCAATGCTGCGGACAACAGGTCTACCCAGCCATGAAACGGGCAACAGGTCTACCAAGCTGCGGACACCAGGTCTACCCAGGGCATGCTGCGGACACCAGGTCTACCCAGCCATGAAACGGGCAACAGGTCTACTCACGGCTTGCTGCGGACAACAGGTCTACCCAGCCATGAAACGGGCAACAGGTCTACCAAGCTGCGGACAACAGGTCTACCCAGGGCATGCTGCGGACACCAGGTCTACCCACTCAATGCTGCGGACAACAGGTCTACCCAGGCATGAATCGGGCAACAGGTCTACCAAGCTCCGGACACCAGGTCTACCCACGGCTTGCTGCGGACAACAGGTCTACCCAGCCATGAAACGGGCAACAGGTCTACCAAGCTGCGGACACCAGGTCTACCCAGCCATGAAACGGGCAACAGGTCTACCAAGCTCCGGACACCAGGTCTACCCACGGCTTGCTGCGGACAACAGGTCTACCCAGCCATGAAACGGGCAACAGGTCTACCCACTCAATGCTGCGGACAACAGGTCTACCCAGCCATGAAACGGGCAACAGGTCTACCAAGCTGCGGACACCAGGTCTACCCAGGGCATGCTGCGGACACCAGGTCTACCCAGCCATGAAACGGGCAACAGGTCTACTCACGGCTTGCTGCGGACAACAGGTCTACCCAGCCATGAAACGGGCAACAGGTCTACCAAGCTGCGGACACCAGGTCTACCCAGGGCATGCTGCGGACACCAGGTCTACCCAGCCATGAAAAGGGCAACAGGTCTACTCACGGCTTGCTGCGGACAACAGGTCTACCCAGCCATGAAACGGGCAACAGGTCTACCAAGCTGCGGACAACAGGTCTACCCAGGGCATGCTGCGGACAACAGGTCTACCCAGCCATGAAACGGGCAACAGGTCTACTCACGGCTTGCTGCGGACACCAGGTCTACCCAGCCATGAAACGGGCAACAGGTCTACCAAGCTGCGGACACCAGGTCTACCCAGGGCATGCTGCGGACACCAGGTCTACCCACGGCTTGCTGCGGACACCAGGTCTACCCAGCCATGAAACAGGCAACAGGTCTACCAAGCTGCGGACACCAGGTCTACCCAGCCATGAAACGGGCAACAGGTCTACCAAGCTGCGGACACCAGGTCTACCCAGGGCATGCTGCGGACACCAGGTCTACCAACTCAATGCTGCGGACAACAGGTCTACCCAGCCATGAAACGGGCAACAGGTCTACCAAGCTGCGGACACCAGGTCTACCCAGGGCATGCTGCGGACACCAGGTCTACCAACTCAATGCTGCGGACACCAGGTCTACCCAGCCATGAAACGGGCAACAGGTCTACCAACTCAATGCTGCGGGCAACAGGTCTACCCAGGCATGAATCGGGCAACAGGTCTACCAAGCTGCGGACACCAGGTCTACCCAGGGCATGAAACGGGCAACAGGTCTACCAAGCTGCGGACACCAGGTCTACCCAGGGCATGCTGAGGACAACAGGTCTACCCACGGCTTGCTGCGGACAACAGGTCTACCCAGCCATGAAACGGGCAACAGGTCTACCAAGCTGCGGACACCAGGTCTACCCAGGGCATGCTGCGGACACCAGGTCTACCCACGGCTTGCTGCGGACACCAGGTCTACCCAGCCATGAAACGGGCAACAGGTCTACCAAGCTGCGGACACCAGGTCTACCCAGGGCATGCTGCGGACACCAGGTCTACCCACGGCTTGCTGCGGACACCAGGTCTACCCAGCCATGAAACGGGCAACAGGTCTACCAAGCTGCCGACACCAGGTCTACCCAGGGCATGCTGCGGACACCAGGTCTACCCAGCCATGAAACGGGCAACAGGTCTACTCACGGCTTGCTGCGGACAACAGGTCTACCCAGCCATGAAACGGGCAACAGGTCTACCAAGCTGCGGACAACAGGTCTACCCAGGGCATGCTGCGGACACCAGGTCTACCCACTCAATGCTGCGGACAACAGGTCTACCCAGGCATGAATCGGGCAACAGGTCTACCAAGCTGCGGACACCAGGTCTACCCACGGCTTGCTGCGGACAACAGGTCTACCCAGCCATGAAACGGGCAACAGGTCTACCAAGCTGCGGACACCAGGTCTACCCACGGCTTGCTGCGGACACCAGGTCTACCCAGCCATGAAACGGGCAACAGGTCTACTCACGGCTTGCTGCGGACAACAGGTCTACCCTGCCATGAAACGGGCAACAGGTCTACCAAGCTGCGGACACCAGGTCTACCCAGGGCATGCTGCGGACACCAGGTCTACCCACTCAATGCTGCGGACAACAGGTCTACCCAGCCATGAATCGGGCAACAGGTCTACCAAGCTCCGGACACCAGGTCTACCCACGGCTTGCTGCGGACAACAGGTCTACCCAGCCATGAAACGGGCAACAGGTCTACCAAGCTGCGGACACCAGGTCTACCCAGGGCATGCTGCGGACACCAGGTCTACCCACGGCTTGCTGCGGACACCAGGTCTACCCAGCCATGAAACGGGCAACAGGTCTACCAAGCTGCGGACACCAGGTCTACCCAGGGCATGCTGCGGACACCAGGTCTACCCAGCCATGAAACGGGCAACAGGTCTACTCACGGCTTGCTGCGGACAACAGGTCTACCCAGCCATGAAACGGGCAACAGGTCTACCAAGCTGCGGACAACAGGTCTACCCAGGGCATGCTGCGGACACCAGGTCTACCCACTCAATGCTGCGGACAACAGGTCTACCCAGGCATGAATCGGGCAACAGGTCTACCAAGCTCCGGACACCAGGTCTACCCACGGCTTGCTGCGGACAACAGGTCTACCCAGCCATGAAACGGGCAACAGGTCTACCAAGCTGCGGACACCAGGTCTACCCAGGGCATGCTGCGGACACCAGGTCTACCCAGCCATGAAACGGGCAACAGGTCTACTCACGGCTTGCTGCGGACAACAGGTCTACCCAGCCATGAAACGGGCAACAGGTCTACCAAGCTGCGGACACCAGGTCTACCCAGGGCATGCTGCGGACACCAGGTCTACCCACGGCTTGCTGCGGACACCAGGTCTACCCAGCCATGAAACGGGCAACAGGTCTACCAAGCTGCGGACACCAGGTCTACCCAGGGCATGCTGCGGACAACAGGTCTACCCACGGCTTGCTGCGGACAACAGGTCTACCCAGCCATGAAACGGGCAACAGGTCTACCAAGCTGCGGACACCAGGTCTACCCAGGGCATGCTGCGGACACCAGGTCTACCCAGCCATGAAACGGGCAACAGGTCTACTCACGGCTTGCTGCGGACACCAGGTCTACCCAGCCATGAAACGGGCAACAGGTCTACCAACTCAATGCTGCGGACACCAGGTCTACCCAGCCATGAAACGGGCAACAGGTCTACCAAGCTGCGGACACCAGGTCTACCCAGGGCATGCTGCGGACACCAGGTCTACCCACGGCTTGCTGCGGACACCAGGTCTACCCAGCCATGAAACGGGCAACAGGTCTACCAAGCTGCGGACACCAGGTCTACCCAGGGCATGCTGCGGACACCAGGTCTACCCACTCAATGCTGCGGACAACAGGTCTACCCAGCCATGAATCGGGCAACAGGTCTACCAAGCTGCGGACACCAGGTCTACCCACGGCTTGCTGCGGACAACAGGTCTACCCAGCCATGAAACGGGCACCAGGTCTACTCACGGCTTGCTGCGGACACCAGGTCTACCCAGCCATGAAACGGGCAACAGGTCTACCAAGCTGCGGACACCAGGTCTACCCAGCCATGAAACGGGCAACAGGTCTACCAACTCAATGCTGCGGACAACAGGTCTACCCAGCCATGAAACGGGCAACAGGTCTACCAAGCTGCGGACACCAGGTCTACCCACGGCTTGCTGCGGACACCAGGTCTACCAACTCAATGCTGCGGACACCAGGTCTACCCAGCCATGAAACGGGCAACAGGTCTACCAAGCTGCGGACACCAGGTCTACCCACGGCTTGCTGCGGACAACAGGTCTACCCAGCCATGAAACGGGCAACAGGTCTACCAAGCTGCGGACACCAGGTCTACCCAGGGCATGCTGCGGACGCCAGGTCTACCCAGCCATGAAACGGGCAACAGGTCTACTCACGGCTTGCTGCGGACAACAGGTCTACCCAGCCATGAATCGGGCAACAGGTCTACCAAGCTGCGGACACCAGGTCTACCCAGGGCATGCTGCGGACACCAGGTCTACCAACTCAATGCTGCGGACACCAGGTCTACCCAGCCATGAAACGGGCAACAGGTCTACCAAGCTGCGGACACCAGGTCTACCCAGGGTATGTAGCGGACACCAGGTCTACCAACTCAATGCTGCGGACAACAGGTCTACCCAGCCATGAAACGGGCAACAGGTCTACCAAGCTGCGGACACCAGGTCTACCCACGGCTTGCTGCGGACAACAGGTCTACCCAGCCATGAAACGGGCAACAGGTCTACCCACTCAATGCTGCGGACAACAGGTCTACCCAGCCATGAAACGGGCAACAGGTCTACCAAGCTGCGGACACCAGGTCTACCCAGGGCATGCTGCGGACAACAGGTCTACCCAGCCATGAAACGGGCAACAGGTCTACTCACGGCTTGCTGCGGACAACAGGTCTACCCAGCCATGAAACGGGCAACAGGTCTACCAAGCTGCGGACACCAGGTCTACCCAGGGCATGCTGCGGACACCAGGTCTACCCAGCCATGAACCGGGCAACAGGTCTACTCACGGCTTGCTGCGGACACCAGGTCTACCCAGCCATGAAACGGGCAACAGGTCTACCAAGCTGCGGACACCAGGTCTACCCAGCCATGAAACGGGCAACAGGTCTACCAAGCTGCGGACACCAGGTCTACCCAGGGCATGCTGCGGACACCAGGTCTACCAACTCAATGCTGCGGACAACAGGTCTACCCAGCCATGAAACGGGCAACAGGTCTACCAAGCTGCGGACACCAGGTCTACCCAGGGCATGCTGCGGACACCAGGTCTACCAACTCAATGCTGCGGACAACAGGTCTACCCAGCCATGAAACGGGCAACAGGTCTACCAAGCTGCGGACACCAGGTCTACCCACGGCTTGCTGCGGACACCAGGTCTACCCAGCCATGAAACGGGCAACAGGTCTACCAAGCTGCGGACACCAGGTCTACCCAGGGCATGCTGCGGACACCAGGTCTACCCACGGCTTGCTGCGGACCACAGGTCTACCCACTCCAAGCTGCGGACACCAGGTCTAACTACTCCATTACGCGGACAACAGGTCTACCCACTCCATGCGGCGGACAACATGTCTACCCGCTCCATGCTGCGGACACCAGGTCTGCCCACGCCGTGATGCGGACCACAGGTCTACCTTCGCCATGCTGCACGCAGCCCGGGTCGCACCGGAGCTAGGTAGACCCGGTCGCCGCGGCCGTCGCAGCGCCCTCGCCCTCGACGGCGGACCCACGCCGCCGGTCCCGGAGGCGGGTAGACCTGGTCGCCGCGGCCACGGCGGCCGCCCATCCCGGAGCCCAGTAGACCTGGCCGCCGCGGGACCGGCCAAGTTTCCCGGAGTCGTGTAGACCTGGTCGTCGCGGCCACGGCCGCCGCCGCTGCGCCTTCGCCGGCGACGGCGGTCCCACGCCACCGGCCCCGGAGCCGCGTCGACCTGGCCGCCGCGGGACGGGCCACGTTTCGCGGATCCGGGTAGACGAGGCATCCTTGTACCATCTCGGAGCCGGGGAAACCCCACAGCCTCTTAACGCTCCGGAGCCCAAGTGCTCCAGCAGCCTTGCCCCGCCCGGCAGAATCGATTTCAAGACCAAGACATATTTTCGACAACATTTTATTTCATCATTTCATTTCATTTCTTTTCATTTCATTTTATTATTTTATTTTATTTCGTTTTGTTTTGTTTTGTTTTGTTTTGTTTTGTTTTGATTTGATTTGATTTGATTTGTTTCATTTCCTCTTTGCCTTTTTTGAATGATTGCCTCTTCTATTTACTCGGAAAGAAAATCTTTTCCGGAAAACAAAACTCTTGCCAAATCTTATTTGTGATCCCTTTGGGCCCACAGCCGAGCTGACGGAGGGCCTGTGCCCGGTTCTCGCCCTGCTGACACACTGACCCCCCCAAACGGCGTCCTCCCTACCCCACGCCTCCTCCCCCGTCCCCCAGAGACCCTACCTACAGAGCCCCCCCCCCCCACAAAACAGAACCTCACGGGCCGCAGCACAGCCAGGGGAAGCACGTACGTGCAGCGAAACTCGGCCCAAAGCCGCCGCGCCCTGGCACAACTCGCCCTGCCCCTTCCCGCCCCACGGAGGCGGCTGCATCGAGGCGACCGGCGCCGCCGTCGGCAAGCGGGTGGCCGCTTTCGGGCCGGTTCTTCCGCGGAAGGTCTGCAGAGCTCTTGGGGCCTCGGCGCGGGTTTGGGGGGCCGTGAGGGCTCGCTGTCGAGGCGCCCGGGGCCGGCACGAAGCCGCCTGCCCTCTCCCTGTCCCTGCCCCGTCTTCCGCAGCCACCCATTAACGCTGGGGGCGAGCCCGCCCTCCGCCATCAACCTCCCATGCAGCGCTTTCAGACTTTCCCCGCCCCTGCCCATTGTCGGCTGGGGGCGCCCTGCCCCCCGCCGTCAGCCTCCCTGGCAGCGCTTTCAGACTCTCTCGGGCCCCTGCCCATTGTCGGCTGGGGGCGCCCCGCCCCCCGCCCTTAGCCTCCCTGGCAGCGCTTTCAGACTGCCTCGGGCCCTGCCCATTGTCGGTTGGGGGCGCCCCGCCCCCCGCCCTCAGCCTCCCTGGCAGCGCTTTCAGACGGTCTCGTGCCCTGCCCATTGTCGGTTGGGGGCGACCCCGCCCTCCGCCATCAGCCTCCCTGGCAGCGCTTTCAGACTGCCTCGGGCCCTGCCCATTGTCGGTTGGGGGCGACCCCGCCCTCCGCCATCAGCCTCCCTGGCAGCACTTTCAGCCTCTTCCTGCCCCCGCCCACGGTCCCACCGGGCAGTTTACACGGCGGCGGCGGGAGGCTGATGCCGAGGTCGGCAGGCGGAGAGCCTGGTGCACAAGCAGGGATGGCGGCGGGATGATTGGCGCCGTCTGTCCCTGGCCAAAGAAGCTCTCTGTTCAGCTTTCTCGGAGCCTTTTGCTTGGGTGGCGTTCCTTCCTCCTCCGCCCCGGCGCCGCTCAAGCCTGCGGCAGGGCGGCAGCGCGGCGGGTGGGCGGCCGGGGGGAGGGGGGAGGGGGGGGGGAGGGAGGGAGCGCGCGAGCGAGCGAGCGAGCGAGCGCGCTGCAGAAATGAAGCCCGGAGCAGGGCCGCGGTCCATTCGAGCACGGGGAGGGGGCGCGACAACGCTGCCTGCTCCTGTCGGGGAGCGCTTGGGGAAGTGGGGTGCCGGCACCATGACGGCGGAGCGGACAGGGGCCGCGGCTGGGGAAGAGGCCGGCGGAGCTCGCCAGTGGATGCTGGCGCACGGAGCCGGCAGGGACACCTGGGCACGGCTGGGACCGAAAGTCGCCCGCCTTCACGCCCCGCCTTTCGCCGGGGGGAAGAAGACGCGAGAGCAGGGCTGCCTGCTGGGCTGCCAGTGCCCGCGGTCATGCCGGACGTGCAGGCCGACCGCCGAAGGCGTGCTCGCCGCTGCAGAGACGACAAGGGGGCCGCGCGTCCGATGGAAGAGACGGGGCGCCATCGCGCGGCGGCCGGGCTGCAAGGCCGGCCGACGGTAACAGGACTACCACGCCGCGGGCGGCCACAGACAAAGACCGGCCGAGGGCAACAGGTCTACCCAGCATTATGCCGGCCGGTACCAGGGCCGGCCGAGGGCAACAGGTCTACCCAGCATTAGGCCAGCCGGAAAGACGGCCGGCAGAGGGCAACAGGTCTACCCAGCATTAGGCCGCCACGTCCAAAGGCCGGCCGAGGGCAACAGGTCTACCCAGCATTCGGCTGGCCGGTAACACGGCGGGCCGAGGGCAACAGGTCTACCCAGCATTAGGCCGGCCGGTAACACTGCCGGCCGAGGGCAACAGGTCTACCCAGCATTAGGCCGCCACGTCCAAAGGCCGGCCGAGGGCAACAGGTCTACCCAGCATTAGGCCGCCACGTCCAAAGGCCGGCCGAGGGCAACAGGTCTACCCAGCATTCGGCCGCCACGTCCAAAGGCCGGCCGAGGGCAACAGGTCTACCCAGCATTAGGCCGCCACGTCCAAAGGCCGGCCGAGGGCAACAGGTCTACCCAGCATTAGGCCGCCACGTCCAAAGGCCGGCCGAGGGCAACAGGTCTACCCAGCATTCGGCCGCCACGTCCAAAGGCCGGCCGAGGGCAACAGGTCTACCCAGCATTAGGCCGCCACGTCCAAAGGCCGGCCGAGGGCAACAGGTCTACCCAGCATTAGGCCGGCCGGCAGAGGGCAACAGGTCTACCCAGCATTCGGCCGTCAGGTACAAAGGCCGGCCGAGGGCAACAGGTCTACCCAGCATTAGGCTGCCACGTACAAAGGCCGGCCGAGGGCAACAGGTCTACCCAGCATTCGGCCGTCAGGTACAAAGGCCGGCCGAGGGCAACAGGTCTACCCAGCATTAAGCCGCCACGTCCAAAGGCCGGCCGAGGGCAACAGGTCTACCCAGCATTCGGCCGCCACGTCCAAAGGCCGGCCGAGGGCAACAGGTCTACCCAGCATTAGGCCGCCACGTCCAAAGGCCGGCCGAGGGCAACAGGTCTACCCAGCATTAGGCCGGCCGGCAGAGGGCAACAGGTCTACTCAGCATTAGGCCGGCCGGTAAAACGGCAGGCCGAGGGCAACAGGTCTACCCAGCATTCGGCCGTCAGGTACAAAGGCCGGCCGAGGGCAACAGGTCTAACCAGCATTAGGCCGCCACGTCCAAAGGCCGGCCGAGGGCAACAGGTCTACCCAGCATTCGGCCGCCACGTCCAAAGGCCGGCCGAGGGCAACAGGTCTACCCAGCATTAGGCCGCCACGTCCAAAGGCCGGCCGAGGGCAACAGGTCTACCCAGCATTCGGCCGCCACGTCCAAAGGCCGGCCGAGGGCAACAGGTCTACCCAGCATTAGGCCGCCACGTCCAAAGGCCGGCCGAGGGCAACAGGTCTACTCAGCATTAGGCCGGCCGGCAGAGGGCAACAGGTCTACCCAGCATTCGGCCGTCAGGTACAAAGGCCGGCCGAGGGCAACAGGTCTACCCAGCATTAGGCCGCCACGTCCAAAGGCCGGCCGAGGGCAACAGGTCTACCCAGCATTAGGCCGGCCGGTAACACGGCCGGCAGAGGGCAACAGGTCTACTCAGCATTAGGCCGGCCGGTAAAACGGCAGGCCGAGGGCAACAGGTCTACCCAGCATTCGGCCGTCAGGTACAAAGGCCGGCCGAGGGCAACAGGTCTACCCAGCATTAGGCCGCCACGTCCAAAGGCCGGCCGAGGGCAACAGGTCTACCCAGCATTCGGCCGCCACGTCCAAAGGCCGGCCGAGGGCAACAGGTCTACCCAGCATTAGGCCGCCACGTCCAAAGGCCGGCCGAGGGCAACAGGTCTACCCAGCATTCGGCCGCCACGTCCAAAGGCCGGCCGAGGGCAACAGGTCTACCCAGCATTAGGCCGCCACGTCCAAAGGCCGGCCGAGGGCAACAGGTCTACCCAGCATTAGGCCGGCCGGCAGAGGGCAACATGTCTACCCAGCATTCGGCCGTCAGGTACAAAGGCCGGCCGAGGGCAACAGGTCTACCCAGCATTAGGCCGCCACGTCCAAAGGCCGGCCGAGGGCAACAGGTCTACCCAGCATTAGGCCGGCCGGTAACACGGCCGGCAGAGGGCAACAGGTCTACTCAGCATTAGGCCGGCCGGTAAAACGGCAGGCCGAGGGCAACAGGTCTACCCAGCATTCGGCCGTCAGGTACAAAGGCCGGCCGAGGGCAACAGGTCTACCCAGCACCTGCCAGGACGGCAGGGCGCCGAACCGGGCTCCGCGTGCCACCGTCTTGGCCCCCCAAACGCCGACCAACGACGCTTGTGGATGGGGCGCGATGGGCGCGGCGCGCGGCGCCCCGGGTCCCCGCCGGCACCAGGTCTACTCACGGCTTGCTGCGGACACCAGGTCTACCCAGCCATGAAACGGGCAACAGGTCTACCAAGCTGCGGACACCAGGTCTACCCAGCCATGAAACGGGCAACAGGTCTACCAACTCAATGCTGCGGACAACAGGTCTACCCAGCCATGAAACGGGCAACAGGTCTACCAAGCTGCGGACACCAGGTCTACCCACGGCTTGCTGCGGACACCAGGTCTACCAACTCAATGCTGCGGACACCAGGTCTACCCAGCCATGAAACGGGCAACAGGTCTACCAAGCTGCGGACACCAGGTCTACCCACGGCTTGCTGCGGACAACAGGTCTACCCAGCCATGAAACGGGCAACAGGTCTACCAAGCTGCGGACACCAGGTCTACCCAGGGCATGCTGCGGACGCCAGGTCTACCCAGCCATGAAACGGGCAACAGGTCTACTCACGGCTTGCTGCGGACAACAGGTCTACCCAGCCATGAATCGGGCAACAGGTCTACCAAGCTGCGGACACCAGGTCTACCCAGGGCATGCTGCGGACACCAGGTCTACCAACTCAATGCTGCGGACACCAGGTCTACCCAGCCATGAAACGGGCAACAGGTCTACCAAGCTGCGGACACCAGGTCTACCCAGGGTATGTAGCGGACACCAGGTCTACCAACTCAATGCTGCGGACAACAGGTCTACCCAGCCATGAAACGGGCAACAGGTCTACCAAGCTGCGGACACCAGGTCTACCCACGGCTTGCTGCGGACAACAGGTCTACCCAGCCATGAAACGGGCAACAGGTCTACCCACTCAATGCTGCGGACAACAGGTCTACCCAGCCATGAAACGGGCAACAGGTCTACCAAGCTGCGGACACCAGGTCTACCCAGGGCATGCTGCGGACAACAGGTCTACCCAGCCATGAAACGGGCAACAGGTCTACTCACGGCTTGCTGCGGACAACAGGTCTACCCAGCCATGAAACGGGCAACAGGTCTACCAAGCTGCGGACACCAGGTCTACCCAGGGCATGCTGCGGACACCAGGTCTACCCAGCCATGAACCGGGCAACAGGTCTACTCACGGCTTGCTGCGGACACCAGGTCTACCCAGCCATGAAACGGGCAACAGGTCTACCAAGCTGCGGACACCAGGTCTACCCAGCCATGAAACGGGCAACAGGTCTACCAAGCTGCGGACACCAGGTCTACCCAGGGCATGCTGCGGACACCAGGTCTACCAACTCAATGCTGCGGACAACAGGTCTACCCAGCCATGAAACGGGCAACAGGTCTACCAAGCTGCGGACACCAGGTCTACCCAGGGCATGCTGCGGACACCAGGTCTACCAACTCAATGCTGCGGACAACAGGTCTACCCAGCCATGAAACGGGCAACAGGTCTACCAAGCTGCGGACACCAGGTCTACCCACGGCTTGCTGCGGACACCAGGTCTACCCAGCCATGAAACGGGCAACAGGTCTACCAAGCTGCGGACACCAGGTCTACCCAGGGCATGCTGCGGACACCAGGTCTACCCACGGCTTGCTGCGGACCACAGGTCTACCCACTCCAAGCTGCGGACACCAGGTCTAACTACTCCATTACGCGGACAACAGGTCTACCCACTCCATGCGGCGGACAACATGTCTACCCGCTCCATGCTGCGGACACCAGGTCTGCCCACGCCGTGATGCGGACCACAGGTCTACCTTCGCCATGCTGCACGCAGCCCGGGTCGCACCGGAGCTAGGTAGACCCGGTCGCCGCGGCCGTCGCAGCGCCCTCGCCCTCGACGGCGGACCCACGCCGCCGGTCCCGGAGGCGGGTAGACCTGGTCGCCGCGGCCACGGCGGCCGCCCATCCCGGAGCCCAGTAGACCTGGCCGCCGCGGGACCGGCCAAGTTTCCCGGAGTCGTGTAGACCTGGTCGTCGCGGCCACGGCCGCCGCCGCTGCGCCTTCGCCGGCGACGGCGGTCCCACGCCACCGGCCCCGGAGCCGCGTCGACCTGGCCGCCGCGGGACGGGCCACGTTTCGCGGATCCGGGTAGACGAGGCATCCTTGTACCATCTCGGAGCCGGGGAAACCCCACAGCCTCTTAACGCTCCGGAGCCCAAGTGCTCCAGCAGCCTTGCCCCGCCCGGCAGAATCGATTTCAAGACCAAGACATATTTTCGACAACATTTTATTTCATCATTTCATTTCATTTCTTTTCATTTCATTTTATTATTTTATTTTATTTCGTTTTGTTTTGTTTTGTTTTGTTTTGTTTTGTTTTGATTTGATTTGATTTGATTTGTTTCATTTCCTCTTTGCCTTTTTTGAATGATTGCCTCTTCTATTTACTCGGAAAGAAAATCTTTTCCGGAAAACAAAACTCTTGCCAAATCTTATTTGTGATCCCTTTGGGCCCACAGCCGAGCTGACGGAGGGCCTGTGCCCGGTTCTCGCCCTGCTGACACACTGACCCCCCCAAACGGCGTCCTCCCTACCCCACGCCTCCTCCCCCGTCCCCCAGAGACCCTACCTACAGAGCCCCCCCCCCCCACAAAACAGAACCTCACGGGCCGCAGCACAGCCAGGGGAAGCACGTACGTGCAGCGAAACTCGGCCCAAAGCCGCCGCGCCCTGGCACAACTCGCCCTGCCCCTTCCCGCCCCACGGAGGCGGCTGCATCGAGGCGACCGGCGCCGCCGTCGGCAAGCGGGTGGCCGCTTTCGGGCCGGTTCTTCCGCGGAAGGTCTGCAGAGCTCTTGGGGCCTCGGCGCGGGTTTGGGGGGCCGTGAGGGCTCGCTGTCGAGGCGCCCGGGGCCGGCACGAAGCCGCCTGCCCTCTCCCTGTCCCTGCCCCGTCTTCCGCAGCCACCCATTAACGCTGGGGGCGAGCCCGCCCTCCGCCATCAACCTCCCATGCAGCGCTTTCAGACTTTCCCCGCCCCTGCCCATTGTCGGCTGGGGGCGCCCTGCCCCCCGCCGTCAGCCTCCCTGGCAGCGCTTTCAGACTCTCTCGGGCCCCTGCCCATTGTCGGCTGGGGGCGCCCCGCCCCCCGCCCTTAGCCTCCCTGGCAGCGCTTTCAGACTGCCTCGGGCCCTGCCCATTGTCGGTTGGGGGCGCCCCGCCCCCCGCCCTCAGCCTCCCTGGCAGCGCTTTCAGACGGTCTCGTGCCCTGCCCATTGTCGGTTGGGGGCGACCCCGCCCTCCGCCATCAGCCTCCCTGGCAGCGCTTTCAGACTGCCTCGGGCCCTGCCCATTGTCGGTTGGGGGCGACCCCGCCCTCCGCCATCAGCCTCCCTGGCAGCACTTTCAGCCTCTTCCTGCCCCCGCCCACGGTCCCACCGGGCAGTTTACACGGCGGCGGCGGGAGGCTGATGCCGAGGTCGGCAGGCGGAGAGCCTGGTGCACAAGCAGGGATGGCGGCGGGATGATTGGCGCCGTCTGTCCCTGGCCAAAGAAGCTCTCTGTTCAGCTTTCTCGGAGCCTTTTGCTTGGGTGGCGTTCCTTCCTCCTCCGCCCCGGCGCCGCTCAAGCCTGCGGCAGGGCGGCAGCGCGGCGGGTGGGCGGCCGGGGGGAGGGGGGAGGGGGGGGGGAGGGAGGGAGCGCGCGAGCGAGCGAGCGAGCGAGCGCGCTGCAGAAATGAAGCCCGGAGCAGGGCCGCGGTCCATTCGAGCACGGGGAGGGGGCGCGACAACGCTGCCTGCTCCTGTCGGGGAGCGCTTGGGGAAGTGGGGTGCCGGCACCATGACGGCGGAGCGGACAGGGGCCGCGGCTGGGGAAGAGGCCGGCGGAGCTCGCCAGTGGATGCTGGCGCACGGAGCCGGCAGGGACACCTGGGCACGGCTGGGACCGAAAGTCGCCCGCCTTCACGCCCCGCCTTTCGCCGGGGGGAAGAAGACGCGAGAGCAGGGCTGCCTGCTGGGCTGCCAGTGCCCGCGGTCATGCCGGACGTGCAGGCCGACCGCCGAAGGCGTGCTCGCCGCTGCAGAGACGACAAGGGGGCCGCGCGTCCGATGGAAGAGACGGGGCGCCATCGCGCGGCGGCCGGGCTGCAAGGCCGGCCGACGGTAACAGGACTACCACGCCGCGGGCGGCCACAGACAAAGACCGGCCGAGGGCAACAGGTCTACCCAGCATTATGCCGGCCGGTACCAGGGCCGGCCGAGGGCAAC
>NW_028276119.1:110000-130000 GCF_052056855.1 Sturnus vulgaris
CCGCGCCCTTGCGACACACAACACGGCTCGGCCTTCGCGTTCGGAGAGTCCCGCGCGCGCTGGGGGCGCGGGGACGGGGCTCGGCTGGGGCTGACCCGCCCCCGAGGCCGGCCCGAAAAAGCACCGGACGTGCTAGAGGAGACAGCGACCCGACAAGGCGGGCGCGGCCCGGACAACACCGAGGCCCCGAGGCCGGGGCGGCTCGCTCTGCAGCAGGCGGCGGCACGACAAAGGAGCGCCGTGCGCGGTGCGCGCGCGGAACGGGCTCTTTTCCCCCGTCCGTGCTCCCCCGGCCCCGCCATCGGTTCTCGTCAGCCCTCTCACTCTCTCTCGCTCTCGAGGGGGGGGGGGGGGTTTGGTTTCGTTTTCTCTCGGCTCAAGCTCGAGCCGCACCGCCGCCCGGTGCTGCTCGCGGCCGGCACCCACGGGACGCTAAACTCGGACCAGGGCCAGCGCCGGCACCTCGCGTGGTTTTAAGGACACCTTGAGTGCTCACGGGGCCACGCGGCCATCACACAGCCTGGGACGGTAAAGATGTTCCTTCCCCGGCAAGCGGAAGGAGCGACACCTCGCCTGCGACGGGAAGCGAATTGGACAGGAGACCGCCCTGCTCGAGGGACCGGACACCACCGAGACTTCGCCCGGAGGAGCCGGCCCGCCGGGGGCCCTTTCCGACGCGACCCGAAAAGCCTCATCGATCGGACGGGGACAGAAAGAAAAGCAGCCGCGGGGCAACGGGGAGCCCCCGCGGCCGCGGGTTCCTGGGACAACGGCAACGGAGCAGGGCTCCAACATGCGTGCGAGCGGGACACGTCCCCGAGAGGCCCTCCCTTGGCGCCGCCGAGCCTCCCCGACGCTCCCTAGGCCCCCGACGCCGGCGGGCCGCTTGCAACCTTCGGGATCGATCACGCAGCAGAGGAAGAGAGCGGGGGGTGCCGCCACCCGCCCGCGGGCCGCAAGACAACGGAAAACGGAGCAGCTGCCACCGACCACGCCGCGGGCCACCGGCTTTCGCCCGCCTCGCAGCGATCGGCTTCCCACCCGGAAAAAAAGCCGGGGGGAAGGGCAAGCCACCGCACCAAAAAAAAAACTAAAAAAAAAGCACGCCATGCGTCGCACGACCCGTGCTAGCCACGGGGGTCACGAGCCAGGGGTGGGGGCGAGAACGCGCCTCTCAACTCCTCCCGTAAAACCCCTCCAACCACCGGACATACGGTCTCTTTTCTCACTCGCCAACACAGCCAGCCCTTCTCTCTCGCCTTTCGCTTTCGCTTCGGTGGCGGCCCGTGACCCTTCGTCAGCGCGCGCTTCTCGGTGCCGCGGCTTAGGGCCGCGAGAGAAAAAGAACGGAGGCCGGGCGGGCACCCCCACACTGCCCCGCACACCGGGCACGCTTTAATAAAAAAGAACGGAGCCGCTCGCAAAACCCAGCCCCCGCCGGCAACGGCAACCACGGCAGCCGGGGCAGGCCAGACACCACGGGCCGCCCCGGCACGGTGCCTCGATCGCGCCCGGCCGATACCGAGAAAGGGCGAGGCGCCGCCGCCCCGCCCACGACACACTCTCGGGGGCTCACTCGCTCGCTCGCTCTCTGTTGGGTTGCGGGGTCCGTCCTGGGGGGGGGGACACGGCCGGCCACCGCGGCCGACCGCCGCCCCGGAAAAATTCTGCCCGCTACACGCGGGTCCCCGGCTTAGGGCCGAGGAAGGGGGACGACTTCAACAACACACGGCAGGGCCGGACACTCCCGTCACCGAGCCCCCCTTCGCAGGCAAGCAAGCGAAGCCGAGAGGCGAGGCAACACGCCCCACTGCATGTCCCCCGCTGCCCTTTCGATACGGACACAACTCTGGCAACACAGGTCGGGAGCGGGAAACGAGGCGCAGCCAACCTCGGCCAAGCGAGCCACGCCCGGGGGGCTCTCGGGGAGGGGGGCCAGGGAAAGCCCGGGCAGGCTCAACACAACCCCGGGCCGGCCCCACAGAAATCCAGCCCCGGCTGCCGGCCACCAGCGTGCACCGGGACCGACAGCCGAAGAAATGCCGCACCCGGCGAGCGGGCGGGGCCCCGGCTTAAGGCCGGGCAGAAAAGGGGCGAGGCGCCGCCGCCTCGCCCGCCACCATCCCCGGGGGAGCGAGCAGGCGCCCGGCTCCCCGTTGTCACGAAACCGGCAGCAGCCGGGCCGGAGCGGGACACACTCGCGGCTTTCTCGCCCTCTCTCTGGGCCTTTTTCTCGCTTCTCCCCCGCCTGGAACAACGCAGCCTCGCCTGGGCCGGGGGAGCGCGGTGGCTCTCGGATCGCATCGCTCTCTCTGGGGGCTTTCTCGCTTCTCCCCCGGACTGAACACGCAGCCTCGGCCTGGGCCGGGGAGCGGCTCTCGGATCGCATCGGTCTCTCTGGGGGCTTTCTCGCTTCTCCCCCGACTGAGCACGCAGCCTCGCCTGGGCCGGGGAGCGGCTCTCGGATCGCATCGGTCTCTCTCTCTGGGCTAACCTGTCCCAGTCGAACTGGGTAAGACGGGAAGCCGGACGAAGCCACGCGACTCGCCCCGACATCGGCGGTGTTCTTCTGGCCCTGGCGACCGCACGCGCGTCCGCCCTTCTCCGCCACGGACACAGGCACGGCAACAGCCTGTGGGGATACGGCCCGTCACCTCGTTCCCATAATACGGACAGATGGGCCCGAAGCGGCGGAGGCCGGAAAGAGAACCGATGTACGTGACCGAGGGGGCGCAGTGGCGCACGCCGCCTTCTACGATGACATAGCCGGAGGCAGCGAGAAACAGCGACCCCTTGGAGTACTTCCAGGCCGGCGGCGGACAACAGGTCTACCAGCCATGAAACGGGCAACAGGTCTACCGACGGCTTGCTGCGGACAACAGGTCTACCCAGCCATGAAACGGGCAACAGGTCTACCAAGCTGCGGACACCAGGTCTACCCAGGGCATGCTGCGGACAACAGGTCTACCCACGGCTTGCTGCGGACAACAGGTCTACCCAGCTGCGGACACCAGGTCTACCCAGGGCATGAAACGGGCAACAGGTCTACCAAGCTGCGGACACCAGGTCTACCCAGGGCATGCTGCGGACACCAGGTCTACCCACGGCTTGCTGCGGACACCAGGTCTACCCAGCCATGAAACGGGCAACAGGTCTACCAAGCTGCGGACACCAGGTCTACCCAGGGCATGCTGCGGACACCAGGTCTACCCACGGCTTGCTGCGGACACCAGGTCTACCCAGCCATGAAACGGGCAACAGGTCTACCAAGCTGCGGACACCAGGTCTACCCAGGGCATGCTGCGGACACCAGGTCTACCCACGGCTTGCTGCGGACACCAGGTCTACCCAGCCATGAAACGGGCAACAGGTCTACCAAGCTGCGGACACCAGGTCTACCCAGGGCATGCTGCGGACACCAGGTCTACCCAGCCATGAAACGGGCAACAGGTCTACTCACGGCTTGCTGCGGACAACAGGTCTACCCAGCCATGAAACGGGCAACAGGTCTACCAAGCTGCGGACAACAGGTCTACCCAGGGCATGCTGCGGACACCAGGTCTACCCACTCAATGCTGCGGACAACAGGTCTACCCAGGCATGAATCGGGCAACAGGTCTACCAAGCTCCGGACACCAGGTCTACCCACGGCTTGCTGCGGACAACAGGTCTACCCAGCCATGAAACGGGCAACAGGTCTACCAAGCTGCGGACACCAGGTCTACCCAGGGCATGCTGCGGACACCAGGTCTACCCACGGCTTGCTGCGGACAACAGGTCTACCCAGGCATGAATCGGGCAACAGGTCTACCAAGCTCCGGACACCAGGTCTACCCACGGCTTGCTGCGGACAACAGGTCTACCCAGCCATGAAACGGGCAACAGGTCTACCAAGCTGCGGACACCAGGTCTACCCAGGGCATGCTGCGGACACCAGGTCTACCCAGCCATGAAACGGGCAACAGGTCTACTCACGGCTTGCTGCGGACACCAGGTCTACCCAGCCATGAAACGGGCAACAGGTCTACCAAGCTGCGGACACCAGGTCTACCCACGGCTTGCTGCGGACAACAGGTCTACCCAGGCATGAATCGGGCAACAGGTCTACTCACGGCTTGCTGCGGACACCAGGTCTACCCAGCCATGAAACGGGCAACAGGTCTACCAAGCTGCGGACACCAGGTCTACCCAGGGCATGCTGCGGACACCAGGTCTACCCACGGCTTGCTGCGGACAACAGGTCTACCCAGGCATGAATCGGGCAACAGGTCTACCAAGCTGCGGACACCAGGTCTACCCAGGGCATGCTGCGGACACCAGGTCTACCCACGGCTTGCTGCGGACAACAGGTCTACCAACTCAATGCTGCGGACAACAGGTCTACCCAGCCATGAAACGGGCAACAGGTCTACCAAGCTGCGGACACCAGGTCTACCCACGGCTTGCTGCGGACAACAGGTCTACCCAGCCATGAAACGGGCAACAGGTCTACCAAGCTGCGGACACCAGGTCTACCCAGCCATGAAACGGGCAACAGGTCTACTCACTCAATGCTGCGGACACCAGGTCTACCCAGCCATGAAACGGGCAACAGGTCTACCAACTCAATGCTGCGGACAACAGGTCTACCCAGCCATGAAACGGGCAACAGGTCTACCAAGCTGCGGACACCAGGTCTACCCACGGCTTGCTGCGGACAACAGGTCTACCCAGGCATGAATCGGGCAACAGGTCTACCAAGCTGCGGACACCAGGTCTACCCACGGCTTGCTGCGGACACCAGGTCTACCCAGCCATGAAACGGGCAACAGGTCTACCAAGCTGCGGACACCAGGTCTACCCAGGGCATGCTGCGGACACCAGGTCTACCCAGCCATGAAACGGGCAACAGGTCTACCAAGCTGCGGACAACAGGTCTACCCAGGGCATGCTGCGGACAACAGGTCTACCCAGCCATGAAACGGGCAACAGGTCTACTCACGGCTTGCTGCGGACACCAGGTCTACCCAGCCATGAAACGGGCAACAGGTCTACCAAGCTGCGGACACCAGGTCTACCCAGGGCATGCTGCGGACACCAGGTCTACCCACGGCTTGCTGCGGACACCAGGTCTACCCAGCCATGAAACGGGCAACAGGTCTACCAGGCTGCGGACACCAGGTCTACCCAGGGCATGCTGCGGACACCAGGTCTACCCACGGCTTGCTGCGGACAACAGGTCTACCCAGCCATGAAACGGGCAACAGGTCTACCAAGCTGCGGACACCAGGTCTACCCAGGGCATGCTGCGGACACCAGGTCTACCCAGCCATGAAACGGGCAACAGGTCTACTCACGGCTTGCTGCGGACAACAGGTCTACCCAGCCATGAAACGGGCAACAGGTCTACCAAGCTGCGGACACCAGGTCTACCCAGGGCATGCTGCGGACACCAGGTCTACCCACGGCTTGCTGCGGACACCAGGTCTACCCAGCCATGAAACAGGCAACAGGTCTACCTAGCTGCGGACACCAGGTCTACCCAGCCATGAAACGGGCAACAGGTCTACCAAGCTGCGGACACCAGGTCTACCCAGGGCATGCTGCGGACACCAGGTCTACCAACTCAATGCTGCGGACACCAGGTCTACCCAGCCATGAAACGGGCAACAGGTCTACCAAGCTGCGGACACCAGGTCTACCCAGGGCATGCTGCGGACACCAGGTCTACCAACTCAATGCTGCGGACACCAGGTCTACCCAGCCATGAAACGGGCAACAGGTCTACCAACTCAATGCTGCGGGCAACAGGTCTACCCAGGCATGAATCGGGCAACAGGTCTACCAAGCTGCGGACACCAGGTCTACCCAGGGCATGAAACGGGCAACAGGTCTACCAAGCTGCGGACACCAGGTCTACCCAGGGCATGCTGAGGACACCAGGTCTACCCACGGCTTGCTGCGGACAACAGGTCTACCCAGCCATGAAACGGGCAACAGGTCTACCAAGCTGCGGACACCAGGTCTACCCAGGGCATGCTGCGGACACCAGGTCTACCCACGGCTTGCTGCGGACACCAGGTCTACCCAGCCATGAAACGGGCAACAGGTCTACCAAGCTGCGGACACCAGGTCTACCCAGGGCATGCTGCGGACACCAGGTCTACCCACGGCTTGCTGCGGACACCAGGTCTACCCAGCCATGAAACGGGCAACAGGTCTACTCACGGCTTGCTGCGGACACCAGGTCTACCCAGCCATGAAACGGGCAACAGGTCTACCAAGCTGCGGACACCAGGTCTACCCAGGGCATGCTGCGGACACCAGGTCTACCCACTCAATGCTGCGGACAACAGGTCTACCCAGGCATGAATCGGGCAACAGGTCTACCAAGCTCCGGACACCAGGTCTACCCACGGCTTGCTGCGGACAACAGGTCTACCCAGCCATGAAACGGGCAACAGGTCTACCCACTCAATGCTGCGGACAACAGGTCTACCCAGCCATGAAACGGGCAACAGGTCTACCAAGCTGCGGACACCAGGTCTACCCAGGGCATGCTGCGGACACCAGGTCTACCCAGCCATGAAACGGGCAACAGGTCTACTCACGGCTTGCTGCGGACAACAGGTCTACCCAGCCATGAAACGGGCAACAGGTCTACCAAGCTGCGGACAACAGGTCTACCCAGGGCATGCTGCGGACACCAGGTCTACCCACTCAATGCTGCGGACAACAGGTCTACCCAGGCATGAATCGGGCAACAGGTCTACCAAGCTCCGGACACCAGGTCTACCCACGGCTTGCTGCGGACAACAGGTCTACCCAGCCATGAAACGGGCAACAGGTCTACCAAGCTGCGGACACCAGGTCTACCCAGCCATGAAACGGGCAACAGGTCTACCAAGCTCCGGACACCAGGTCTACCCACGGCTTGCTGCGGACAACAGGTCTACCCAGCCATGAAACGGGCAACAGGTCTACCCACTCAATGCTGCGGACAACAGGTCTACCCAGCCATGAAACGGGCAACAGGTCTACCAAGCTGCGGACACCAGGTCTACCCAGGGCATGCTGCGGACACCAGGTCTACCCAGCCATGAAACGGGCAACAGGTCTACTCACGGCTTGCTGCGGACAACAGGTCTACCCAGCCATGAAACGGGCAACAGGTCTACCAAGCTGCGGACACCAGGTCTACCCAGGGCATGCTGCGGACACCAGGTCTACCCAGCCATGAAAAGGGCAACAGGTCTACTCACGGCTTGCTGCGGACAACAGGTCTACCCAGCCATGAAACGGGCAACAGGTCTACCAAGCTGCGGACAACAGGTCTACCCAGGGCATGCTGCGGACAACAGGTCTACCCAGCCATGAAACGGGCAACAGGTCTACTCACGGCTTGCTGCGGACACCAGGTCTACCCAGCCATGAAACGGGCAACAGGTCTACCAAGCTGCGGACACCAGGTCTACCCAGGGCATGCTGCGGACACCAGGTCTACCCACGGCTTGCTGCGGACACCAGGTCTACCCAGCCATGAAACAGGCAACAGGTCTACCAAGCTGCGGACACCAGGTCTACCCAGCCATGAAACGGGCAACAGGTCTACCAAGCTGCGGACACCAGGTCTACCCAGGGCATGCTGCGGACACCAGGTCTACCAACTCAATGCTGCGGACAACAGGTCTACCCAGCCATGAAACGGGCAACAGGTCTACCAAGCTGCGGACACCAGGTCTACCCAGGGCATGCTGCGGACACCAGGTCTACCAACTCAATGCTGCGGACACCAGGTCTACCCAGCCATGAAACGGGCAACAGGTCTACCAACTCAATGCTGCGGGCAACAGGTCTACCCAGGCATGAATCGGGCAACAGGTCTACCAAGCTGCGGACACCAGGTCTACCCAGGGCATGAAACGGGCAACAGGTCTACCAAGCTGCGGACACCAGGTCTACCCAGGGCATGCTGAGGACAACAGGTCTACCCACGGCTTGCTGCGGACAACAGGTCTACCCAGCCATGAAACGGGCAACAGGTCTACCAAGCTGCGGACACCAGGTCTACCCAGGGCATGCTGCGGACACCAGGTCTACCCACGGCTTGCTGCGGACACCAGGTCTACCCAGCCATGAAACGGGCAACAGGTCTACCAAGCTGCGGACACCAGGTCTACCCAGGGCATGCTGCGGACACCAGGTCTACCCACGGCTTGCTGCGGACACCAGGTCTACCCAGCCATGAAACGGGCAACAGGTCTACCAAGCTGCCGACACCAGGTCTACCCAGGGCATGCTGCGGACACCAGGTCTACCCAGCCATGAAACGGGCAACAGGTCTACTCACGGCTTGCTGCGGACAACAGGTCTACCCAGCCATGAAACGGGCAACAGGTCTACCAAGCTGCGGACAACAGGTCTACCCAGGGCATGCTGCGGACACCAGGTCTACCCACTCAATGCTGCGGACAACAGGTCTACCCAGGCATGAATCGGGCAACAGGTCTACCAAGCTGCGGACACCAGGTCTACCCACGGCTTGCTGCGGACAACAGGTCTACCCAGCCATGAAACGGGCAACAGGTCTACCAAGCTGCGGACACCAGGTCTACCCACGGCTTGCTGCGGACACCAGGTCTACCCAGCCATGAAACGGGCAACAGGTCTACTCACGGCTTGCTGCGGACAACAGGTCTACCCTGCCATGAAACGGGCAACAGGTCTACCAAGCTGCGGACACCAGGTCTACCCAGGGCATGCTGCGGACACCAGGTCTACCCACTCAATGCTGCGGACAACAGGTCTACCCAGCCATGAATCGGGCAACAGGTCTACCAAGCTCCGGACACCAGGTCTACCCACGGCTTGCTGCGGACAACAGGTCTACCCAGCCATGAAACGGGCAACAGGTCTACCAAGCTGCGGACACCAGGTCTACCCAGGGCATGCTGCGGACACCAGGTCTACCCACGGCTTGCTGCGGACACCAGGTCTACCCAGCCATGAAACGGGCAACAGGTCTACCAAGCTGCGGACACCAGGTCTACCCAGGGCATGCTGCGGACACCAGGTCTACCCAGCCATGAAACGGGCAACAGGTCTACTCACGGCTTGCTGCGGACAACAGGTCTACCCAGCCATGAAACGGGCAACAGGTCTACCAAGCTGCGGACAACAGGTCTACCCAGGGCATGCTGCGGACACCAGGTCTACCCACTCAATGCTGCGGACAACAGGTCTACCCAGGCATGAATCGGGCAACAGGTCTACCAAGCTCCGGACACCAGGTCTACCCACGGCTTGCTGCGGACAACAGGTCTACCCAGCCATGAAACGGGCAACAGGTCTACCAAGCTGCGGACACCAGGTCTACCCAGGGCATGCTGCGGACACCAGGTCTACCCAGCCATGAAACGGGCAACAGGTCTACTCACGGCTTGCTGCGGACAACAGGTCTACCCAGCCATGAAACGGGCAACAGGTCTACCAAGCTGCGGACACCAGGTCTACCCAGGGCATGCTGCGGACACCAGGTCTACCCACGGCTTGCTGCGGACACCAGGTCTACCCAGCCATGAAACGGGCAACAGGTCTACCAAGCTGCGGACACCAGGTCTACCCAGGGCATGCTGCGGACAACAGGTCTACCCACGGCTTGCTGCGGACAACAGGTCTACCCAGCCATGAAACGGGCAACAGGTCTACCAAGCTGCGGACACCAGGTCTACCCAGGGCATGCTGCGGACACCAGGTCTACCCAGCCATGAAACGGGCAACAGGTCTACTCACGGCTTGCTGCGGACACCAGGTCTACCCAGCCATGAAACGGGCAACAGGTCTACCAACTCAATGCTGCGGACACCAGGTCTACCCAGCCATGAAACGGGCAACAGGTCTACCAAGCTGCGGACACCAGGTCTACCCAGGGCATGCTGCGGACACCAGGTCTACCCACGGCTTGCTGCGGACACCAGGTCTACCCAGCCATGAAACGGGCAACAGGTCTACCAAGCTGCGGACACCAGGTCTACCCAGGGCATGCTGCGGACACCAGGTCTACCCACTCAATGCTGCGGACAAGAGGTCTACCCAGCCATGAATCGGGCAACAGGTCTACCAAGCTGCGGACACCAGGTCTACCCACGGCTTGCTGCGGACAACAGGTCTACCCAGCCATGAAACGGGCACCAGGTCTACTCACGGCTTGCTGCGGACACCAGGTCTACCCAGCCATGAAACGGGCAACAGGTCTACCAAGCTGCGGACACCAGGTCTACCCAGCCATGAAACGGGCAACAGGTCTACCAACTCAATGCTGCGGACAACAGGTCTACCCAGCCATGAAACGGGCAACAGGTCTACCAAGCTGCGGACACCAGGTCTACCCACGGCTTGCTGCGGACACCAGGTCTACCAACTCAATGCTGCGGACACCAGGTCTACCCAGCCATGAAACGGGCAACAGGTCTACCAAGCTGCGGACACCAGGTCTACCCACGGCTTGCTGCGGACAACAGGTCTACCCAGCCATGAAACGGGCAACAGGTCTACCAAGCTGCGGACACCAGGTCTACCCAGGGCATGCTGCGGACGCCAGGTCTACCCAGCCATGAAACGGGCAACAGGTCTACTCACGGCTTGCTGCGGACAACAGGTCTACCCAGCCATGAATCGGGCAACAGGTCTACCAAGCTGCGGACACCAGGTCTACCCAGGGCATGCTGCGGACACCAGGTCTACCAACTCAATGCTGCGGACACCAGGTCTACCCAGCCATGAAACGGGCAACAGGTCTACCAAGCTGCGGACACCAGGTCTACCCAGGGTATGTAGCGGACACCAGGTCTACCAACTCAATGCTGCGGACAACAGGTCTACCCAGCCATGAAACGGGCAACAGGTCTACCAAGCTGCGGACACCAGGTCTACCCACGGCTTGCTGCGGACAACAGGTCTACCCAGCCATGAAACGGGCAACAGGTCTACCCACTCAATGCTGCGGACAACAGGTCTACCCAGCCATGAAACGGGCAACAGGTCTACCAAGCTGCGGACACCAGGTCTACCCAGGGCATGCTGCGGACAACAGGTCTACCCAGCCATGAAACGGGCAACAGGTCTACTCACGGCTTGCTGCGGACAACAGGTCTACCCAGCCATGAAACGGGCAACAGGTCTACCAAGCTGCGGACACCAGGTCTACCCAGGGCATGCTGCGGACACCAGGTCTACCCAGCCATGAACCGGGCAACAGGTCTACTCACGGCTTGCTGCGGACACCAGGTCTACCCAGCCATGAAACGGGCAACAGGTCTACCAAGCTGCGGACACCAGGTCTACCCAGGGCATGCTGCGGACACCAGGTCTACCCAGCCATGAAAAGGGCAACAGGTCTACTCACGGCTTGCTGCGGACAACAGGTCTACCCAGCCATGAAACGGGCAACAGGTCTACCAAGCTGCGGACAACAGGTCTACCCAGGGCATGCTGCGGACAACAGGTCTACCCAGCCATGAAACGGGCAACAGGTCTACTCACGGCTTGCTGCGGACACCAGGTCTACCCAGCCATGAAACGGGCAACAGGTCTACCAAGCTGCGGACACCAGGTCTACCCAGGGCATGCTGCGGACACCAGGTCTACCCACGGCTTGCTGCGGACACCAGGTCTACCCAGCCATGAAACAGGCAACAGGTCTACCAAGCTGCGGACACCAGGTCTACCCAGCCATGAAACGGGCAACAGGTCTACCAAGCTGCGGACACCAGGTCTACCCAGGGCATGCTGCGGACACCAGGTCTACCCAGCCATGAACCGGGCAACAGGTCTACTCACGGCTTGCTGCGGACACCAGGTCTACCCAGCCATGAAACGGGCAACAGGTCTACCAAGCTGCGGACACCAGGTCTACCCAGGGCATGCTGCGGACACCAGGTCTACCCAGCCATGAAAAGGGCAACAGGTCTACTCACGGCTTGCTGCGGACAACAGGTCTACCCAGCCATGAAACGGGCAACAGGTCTACCAAGCTGCGGACAACAGGTCTACCCAGGGCATGCTGCGGACAACAGGTCTACCCAGCCATGAAACGGGCAACAGGTCTACTCACGGCTTGCTGCGGACACCAGGTCTACCCAGCCATGAAACGGGCAACAGGTCTACCAAGCTGCGGACACCAGGTCTACCCAGGGCATGCTGCGGACACCAGGTCTACCCACGGCTTGCTGCGGACACCAGGTCTACCCAGCCATGAAACAGGCAACAGGTCTACCAAGCTGCGGACACCAGGTCTACCCAGCCATGAAACGGGCAACAGGTCTACCAAGCTGCGGACACCAGGTCTACCCAGGGCATGCTGCGGACACCAGGTCTACCAACTCAATGCTGCGGACAACAGGTCTACCCAGCCATGAAACGGGCAACAGGTCTACCAAGCTGCGGACACCAGGTCTACCCAGGGCATGCTGCGGACACCAGGTCTACCAACTCAATGCTGCGGACACCAGGTCTACCCAGCCATGAAACGGGCAACAGGTCTACCAACTCAATGCTGCGGGCAACAGGTCTACCCAGGCATGAATCGGGCAACAGGTCTACCAAGCTGCGGACACCAGGTCTACCCAGGGCATGAAACGGGCAACAGGTCTACCAAGCTGCGGACACCAGGTCTACCCAGGGCATGCTGAGGACAACAGGTCTACCCACGGCTTGCTGCGGACAACAGGTCTACCCAGCCATGAAACGGGCAACAGGTCTACCAAGCTGCGGACACCAGGTCTACCCAGGGCATGCTGCGGACACCAGGTCTACCCACGGCTTGCTGCGGACACCAGGTCTACCCAGCCATGAAACGGGCAACAGGTCTACCAAGCTGCGGACACCAGGTCTACCCAGGGCATGCTGCGGACACCAGGTCTACCCACGGCTTGCTGCGGACACCAGGTCTACCCAGCCATGAAACGGGCAACAGGTCTACCAAGCTGCCGACACCAGGTCTACCCAGGGCATGCTGCGGACACCAGGTCTACCCAGCCATGAAACGGGCAACAGGTCTACTCACGGCTTGCTGCGGACAACAGGTCTACCCAGCCATGAAACGGGCAACAGGTCTACCAAGCTGCGGACAACAGGTCTACCCAGGGCATGCTGCGGACACCAGGTCTACCCACTCAATGCTGCGGACAACAGGTCTACCCAGGCATGAATCGGGCAACAGGTCTACCAAGCTGCGGACACCAGGTCTACCCACGGCTTGCTGCGGACAACAGGTCTACCCAGCCATGAAACGGGCAACAGGTCTACCAAGCTGCGGACACCAGGTCTACCCACGGCTTGCTGCGGACACCAGGTCTACCCAGCCATGAAACGGGCAACAGGTCTACTCACGGCTTGCTGCGGACAACAGGTCTACCCTGCCATGAAACGGGCAACAGGTCTACCAAGCTGCGGACACCAGGTCTACCCAGGGCATGCTGCGGACACCAGGTCTACCCACTCAATGCTGCGGACAACAGGTCTACCCAGCCATGAATCGGGCAACAGGTCTACCAAGCTCCGGACACCAGGTCTACCCACGGCTTGCTGCGGACAACAGGTCTACCCAGCCATGAAACGGGCAACAGGTCTACCAAGCTGCGGACACCAGGTCTACCCAGGGCATGCTGCGGACACCAGGTCTACCCACGGCTTGCTGCGGACACCAGGTCTACCCAGCCATGAAACGGGCAACAGGTCTACCAAGCTGCGGACACCAGGTCTACCCAGGGCATGCTGCGGACACCAGGTCTACCCAGCCATGAAACGGGCAACAGGTCTACTCACGGCTTGCTGCGGACAACAGGTCTACCCAGCCATGAAACGGGCAACAGGTCTACCAAGCTGCGGACAACAGGTCTACCCAGGGCATGCTGCGGACACCAGGTCTACCCACTCAATGCTGCGGACAACAGGTCTACCCAGGCATGAATCGGGCAACAGGTCTACCAAGCTCCGGACACCAGGTCTACCCACGGCTTGCTGCGGACAACAGGTCTACCCAGCCATGAAACGGGCAACAGGTCTACCAAGCTGCGGACACCAGGTCTACCCAGGGCATGCTGCGGACACCAGGTCTACCCAGCCATGAAACGGGCAACAGGTCTACTCACGGCTTGCTGCGGACAACAGGTCTACCCAGCCATGAAACGGGCAACAGGTCTACCAAGCTGCGGACACCAGGTCTACCCAGGGCATGCTGCGGACACCAGGTCTACCCACGGCTTGCTGCGGACACCAGGTCTACCCAGCCATGAAACGGGCAACAGGTCTACCAAGCTGCGGACACCAGGTCTACCCAGGGCATGCTGCGGACAACAGGTCTACCCACGGCTTGCTGCGGACAACAGGTCTACCCAGCCATGAAACGGGCAACAGGTCTACCAAGCTGCGGACACCAGGTCTACCCAGGGCATGCTGCGGACACCAGGTCTACCCAGCCATGAAACGGGCAACAGGTCTACTCACGGCTTGCTGCGGACACCAGGTCTACCCAGCCATGAAACGGGCAACAGGTCTACCAACTCAATGCTGCGGACACCAGGTCTACCCAGCCATGAAACGGGCAACAGGTCTACCAAGCTGCGGACACCAGGTCTACCCAGGGCATGCTGCGGACACCAGGTCTACCCACGGCTTGCTGCGGACACCAGGTCTACCCAGCCATGAAACGGGCAACAGGTCTACCAAGCTGCGGACACCAGGTCTACCCAGGGCATGCTGCGGACACCAGGTCTACCCACTCAATGCTGCGGACAACAGGTCTACCCAGCCATGAATCGGGCAACAGGTCTACCAAGCTGCGGACACCAGGTCTACCCACGGCTTGCTGCGGACAACAGGTCTACCCAGCCATGAAACGGGCACCAGGTCTACTCACGGCTTGCTGCGGACACCAGGTCTACCCAGCCATGAAACGGGCAACAGGTCTACCAAGCTGCGGACACCAGGTCTACCCAGCCATGAAACGGGCAACAGGTCTACCAACTCAATGCTGCGGACAACAGGTCTACCCAGCCATGAAACGGGCAACAGGTCTACCAAGCTGCGGACACCAGGTCTACCCACGGCTTGCTGCGGACACCAGGTCTACCAACTCAATGCTGCGGACACCAGGTCTACCCAGCCATGAAACGGGCAACAGGTCTACCAAGCTGCGGACACCAGGTCTACCCACGGCTTGCTGCGGACAACAGGTCTACCCAGCCATGAAACGGGCAACAGGTCTACCAAGCTGCGGACACCAGGTCTACCCAGGGCATGCTGCGGACGCCAGGTCTACCCAGCCATGAAACGGGCAACAGGTCTACTCACGGCTTGCTGCGGACAACAGGTCTACCCAGCCATGAATCGGGCAACAGGTCTACCAAGCTGCGGACACCAGGTCTACCCAGGGCATGCTGCGGACACCAGGTCTACCAACTCAATGCTGCGGACACCAGGTCTACCCAGCCATGAAACGGGCAACAGGTCTACCAAGCTGCGGACACCAGGTCTACCCAGGGTATGTAGCGGACACCAGGTCTACCAACTCAATGCTGCGGACAACAGGTCTACCCAGCCATGAAACGGGCAACAGGTCTACCAAGCTGCGGACACCAGGTCTACCCACGGCTTGCTGCGGACAACAGGTCTACCCAGCCATGAAACGGGCAACAGGTCTACCCACTCAATGCTGCGGACAACAGGTCTACCCAGCCATGAAACGGGCAACAGGTCTACCAAGCTGCGGACACCAGGTCTACCCAGGGCATGCTGCGGACAACAGGTCTACCCAGCCATGAAACGGGCAACAGGTCTACTCACGGCTTGCTGCGGACAACAGGTCTACCCAGCCATGAAACGGGCAACAGGTCTACCAAGCTGCGGACACCAGGTCTACCCAGGGCATGCTGCGGACACCAGGTCTACCCAGCCATGAACCGGGCAACAGGTCTACTCACGGCTTGCTGCGGACACCAGGTCTACCCAGCCATGAAACGGGCAACAGGTCTACCAAGCTGCGGACACCAGGTCTACCCAGCCATGAAACGGGCAACAGGTCTACCAAGCTGCGGACACCAGGTCTACCCAGGGCATGCTGCGGACACCAGGTCTACCAACTCAATGCTGCGGACAACAGGTCTACCCAGCCATGAAACGGGCAACAGGTCTACCAAGCTGCGGACACCAGGTCTACCCAGGGCATGCTGCGGACACCAGGTCTACCAACTCAATGCTGCGGACAACAGGTCTACCCAGCCATGAAACGGGCAACAGGTCTACCAAGCTGCGGACACCAGGTCTACCCACGGCTTGCTGCGGACACCAGGTCTACCCAGCCATGAAACGGGCAACAGGTCTACCAAGCTGCGGACACCAGGTCTACCCAGGGCATGCTGCGGACACCAGGTCTACCCACGGCTTGCTGCGGACCACAGGTCTACCCACTCCAAGCTGCGGACACCAGGTCTAACTACTCCATTACGCGGACAACAGGTCTACCCACTCCATGCGGCGGACAACATGTCTACCCGCTCCATGCTGCGGACACCAGGTCTGCCCACGCCGTGATGCGGACCACAGGTCTACCTTCGCCATGCTGCACGCAGCCCGGGTCGCACCGGAGCTAGGTAGACCCGGTCGCCGCGGCCGTCGCAGCGCCCTCGCCCTCGACGGCGGACCCACGCCGCCGGTCCCGGAGGCGGGTAGACCTGGTCGCCGCGGCCACGGCGGCCGCCCATCCCGGAGCCCAGTAGACCTGGCCGCCGCGGGACCGGCCAAGTTTCCCGGAGTCGTGTAGACCTGGTCGTCGCGGCCACGGCCGCCGCCGCTGCGCCTTCGCCGGCGACGGCGGTCCCACGCCACCGGCCCCGGAGCCGCGTCGACCTGGCCGCCGCGGGACGGGCCACGTTTCGCGGATCCGGGTAGACGAGGCATCCTTGTACCATCTCGGAGCCGGGGAAACCCCACAGCCTCTTAACGCTCCGGAGCCCAAGTGCTCCAGCAGCCTTGCCCCGCCCGGCAGAATCGATTTCAAGACCAAGACATATTTTCGACAACATTTTATTTCATCATTTCATTTCATTTCTTTTCATTTCATTTTATTATTTTATTTTATTTCGTTTTGTTTTGTTTTGTTTTGTTTTGTTTTGTTTTGATTTGATTTGATTTGATTTGTTTCATTTCCTCTTTGCCTTTTTTGAATGATTGCCTCTTCTATTTACTCGGAAAGAAAATCTTTTCCGGAAAACAAAACTCTTGCCAAATCTTATTTGTGATCCCTTTGGGCCCACAGCCGAGCTGACGGAGGGCCTGTGCCCGGTTCTCGCCCTGCTGACACACTGACCCCCCCAAACGGCGTCCTCCCTACCCCACGCCTCCTCCCCCGTCCCCCAGAGACCCTACCTACAGAGCCCCCCCCCCCCACAAAACAGAACCTCACGGGCCGCAGCACAGCCAGGGGAAGCACGTACGTGCAGCGAAACTCGGCCCAAAGCCGCCGCGCCCTGGCACAACTCGCCCTGCCCCTTCCCGCCCCACGGAGGCGGCTGCATCGAGGCGACCGGCGCCGCCGTCGGCAAGCGGGTGGCCGCTTTCGGGCCGGTTCTTCCGCGGAAGGTCTGCAGAGCTCTTGGGGCCTCGGCGCGGGTTTGGGGGGCCGTGAGGGCTCGCTGTCGAGGCGCCCGGGGCCGGCACGAAGCCGCCTGCCCTCTCCCTGTCCCTGCCCCGTCTTCCGCAGCCACCCATTAACGCTGGGGGCGAGCCCGCCCTCCGCCATCAACCTCCCATGCAGCGCTTTCAGACTTTCCCCGCCCCTGCCCATTGTCGGCTGGGGGCGCCCTGCCCCCCGCCGTCAGCCTCCCTGGCAGCGCTTTCAGACTCTCTCGGGCCCCTGCCCATTGTCGGCTGGGGGCGCCCCGCCCCCCGCCCTTAGCCTCCCTGGCAGCGCTTTCAGACTGCCTCGGGCCCTGCCCATTGTCGGTTGGGGGCGCCCCGCCCCCCGCCCTCAGCCTCCCTGGCAGCGCTTTCAGACGGTCTCGTGCCCTGCCCATTGTCGGTTGGGGGCGACCCCGCCCTCCGCCATCAGCCTCCCTGGCAGCGCTTTCAGACTGCCTCGGGCCCTGCCCATTGTCGGTTGGGGGCGACCCCGCCCTCCGCCATCAGCCTCCCTGGCAGCACTTTCAGCCTCTTCCTGCCCCCGCCCACGGTCCCACCGGGCAGTTTACACGGCGGCGGCGGGAGGCTGATGCCGAGGTCGGCAGGCGGAGAGCCTGGTGCACAAGCAGGGATGGCGGCGGGATGATTGGCGCCGTCTGTCCCTGGCCAAAGAAGCTCTCTGTTCAGCTTTCTCGGAGCCTTTTGCTTGGGTGGCGTTCCTTCCTCCTCCGCCCCGGCGCCGCTCAAGCCTGCGGCAGGGCGGCAGCGCGGCGGGTGGGCGGCCGGGGGGAGGGGGGAGGGGGGGGGGAGGGAGGGAGCGCGCGAGCGAGCGAGCGAGCGAGCGCGCTGCAGAAATGAAGCCCGGAGCAGGGCCGCGGTCCATTCGAGCACGGGGAGGGGGCGCGACAACGCTGCCTGCTCCTGTCGGGGAGCGCTTGGGGAAGTGGGGTGCCGGCACCATGACGGCGGAGCGGACAGGGGCCGCGGCTGGGGAAGAGGCCGGCGGAGCTCGCCAGTGGATGCTGGCGCACGGAGCCGGCAGGGACACCTGGGCACGGCTGGGACCGAAAGTCGCCCGCCTTCACGCCCCGCCTTTCGCCGGGGGGAAGAAGACGCGAGAGCAGGGCTGCCTGCTGGGCTGCCAGTGCCCGCGGTCATGCCGGACGTGCAGGCCGACCGCCGAAGGCGTGCTCGCCGCTGCAGAGACGACAAGGGGGCCGCGCGTCCGATGGAAGAGACGGGGCGCCATCGCGCGGCGGCCGGGCTGCAAGGCCGGCCGACGGTAACAGGACTACCACGCCGCGGGCGGCCACAGACAAAGACCGGCCGAGGGCAACAGGTCTACCCAGCATTATGCCGGCCGGTACCAGGGCCGGCCGAGGGCAACAGGTCTACCCAGCATTAGGCCAGCCGGAAAGACGGCCGGCAGAGGGCAACAGGTCTACCCAGCATTAGGCCGCCACGTCCAAAGGCCGGCCGAGGGCAACAGGTCTACCCAGCATTCGGCTGGCCGGTAACACGGCGGGCCGAGGGCAACAGGTCTACCCAGCATTAGGCCGGCCGGTAACACTGCCGGCCGAGGGCAACAGGTCTACCCAGCATTAGGCCGCCACGTCCAAAGGCCGGCCGAGGGCAACAGGTCTACCCAGCATTAGGCCGCCACGTCCAAAGGCCGGCCGAGGGCAACAGGTCTACCCAGCATTCGGCCGCCACGTCCAAAGGCCGGCCGAGGGCAACAGGTCTACCCAGCATTAGGCCGCCACGTCCAAAGGCCGGCCGAGGGCAACAGGTCTACCCAGCATTAGGCCGCCACGTCCAAAGGCCGGCCGAGGGCAACAGGTCTACCCAGCATTCGGCCGCCACGTCCAAAGGCCGGCCGAGGGCAACAGGTCTACCCAGCATTAGGCCGCCACGTCCAAAGGCCGGCCGAGGGCAACAGGTCTACCCAGCATTAGGCCGGCCGGCAGAGGGCAACAGGTCTACCCAGCATTCGGCCGTCAGGTACAAAGGCCGGCCGAGGGCAACAGGTCTACCCAGCATTAGGCTGCCACGTACAAAGGCCGGCCGAGGGCAACAGGTCTACCCAGCATTCGGCCGTCAGGTACAAAGGCCGGCCGAGGGCAACAGGTCTACCCAGCATTAAGCCGCCACGTCCAAAGGCCGGCCGAGGGCAACAGGTCTACCCAGCATTCGGCCGCCACGTCCAAAGGCCGGCCGAGGGCAACAGGTCTACCCAGCATTAGGCCGCCACGTCCAAAGGCCGGCCGAGGGCAACAGGTCTACCCAGCATTAGGCCGGCCGGCAGAGGGCAACAGGTCTACTCAGCATTAGGCCGGCCGGTAAAA
>NW_028276119.1:137500-140000 GCF_052056855.1 Sturnus vulgaris
CATTAATTCTCGCAGCTAGCTGCGTTCTTCATCGACGCACGAGCCGAGTGATCCACCGCTAAGAGTTGTCTGGCTTTCGGGACCGCTCGCGTGAAGCGGCCCCTTTTCTGTTTCTGCAGGGACGCGCGCGCCCCCGCGCGCCCCGCTTCGACCGTACGAGCACACACAAACGGAGGAGGAGGAGGAGAAAGCGCGGGGCAAAAAAGAGAAACCCCGCGCAACGCTCCGAAGGTCGGCCAAAGAAAGGCGGAGGGGCCCGCGCCCCCGACCGCCTCCCCCCGCGAGGGGAGACGCCGCCTCGCGTGCCGTCCTTCGGAGGCGGCCCAGGCGCCCGGGCTCGGCCCGACCTCCGCGCGGAGGGGCTTGTGCGGCAACGCGCCGGACCGCGGGGGGCACGGTGGCCCGCCCGGCCTCTCGATCACGGGACGACTACGCGTTCGCGGGCCGGGGGCGCGACCGCCGGCCCCCGCCGCTCCCGGCTCACTCCCTGGCTTCTCCTTTTCACCGCTCCGCCGACTCGCGGAACGCCGCCGCGCCAAAACGCGGGGGCCGGCTCTCCCGCCAGCGGCCCCTGAACGTCGCCCGAAACGCCACGCGGCGGCGGGACCGTTCCGCCGGCGCAACCCCTGGCGCGGGACCGCTTGCCCGCCGGAAGGCGAACGCCCGGCGGGCCGCGCTCCGCCACCGGCGCCGGAGGCGGGACGCCGCCGAGACCCGAGCCGGCATCGCGGAGCGCCCGAGGTCTGCCGCTCGGCAAAACCCCTCCGCCACCCGCGGCCGCACTCCCGGGACCGCCGCCGCTTCGCACCGCCGAGCTGCCCTTCCGCGAGCACGCGCCCAGCGGGCAGGCGTACGGCGGCTGAGCCGGGGGGCACCGCCCGCTCCCCTCGTTTCCACTCGGGGACCGGACGGGGAAGCGGCCCCCGCGGCCGCCCCGCACGCCTCCCCTTTTTTTTGGCCCACACGCGGCCGGGAAGGGCGACGGGGAAGCGGACGGGCGGGGCCCGGGCCGGGACGGCCGCCGGTGAAGGCGGGCGCCTCGCGGCCGACCGTCCCCCCCCCCCGGGGGGGGCGGGGACACTCGCCGAGCGGCGACGCCGCCGCTCGGCACGGGGTCGCCCGCGCCCGCCGGACCTCCGGCGATGGAGGAGCCGGCCGAGCGCTGCGCCCCAACGGGCGGGGACAGCGCTCCGAGTCAGGGGTGGCCGGCGGCCGGCGCCGCCGCGGTGCGGTTCGAGGCGACAAGGCCGTCGAGGCGAGAGGCGCGCGGTCGCGCCTGACGCGGCGCCGCCCGCGAGCCCGCGGCGGCGGCTAAGGAGAAAGAGCGAGAGAGCGCGGCGGGCCCCGGCGGCCGCAACCCCGCAGCTGAGGTAGGTAAGGCAGAGAGCGCGCGCCCTCTGCCGGCGTCGCCCCGCATCGCAGAGGCCAGCGGGGTCGGCCCCCCGCGGCCGATCGCGCGCCGCGGCCTCTCCGCCGAGACCGGGCCGCAGAGAGGGGGGGGCAGGGCGCCCCTTCCCCGGCCCGGCACGGGTGGCCCCCGCGCGCGGGCAAGCGCGGCGGGACGCCGACGACGGCGAGCGCGGCCGGTCGCGACGGACACGCCACCGCAGGGGATCGGCGGGAGTAGCTCCCCACCCCTCGATGGCGCCCCGCGCCGCCACCGCCCGACACCCGCTGCCGCCGCCGCCACCGCCGCCGCCGCCGCGGCGGGGCCGTGCCGGGCCGCCCGAGTCTTTAAACCTCCGCCCGGCTCGGCGGCCCTTTCGGCCCCCAACAGGCGTTTGACGACGCCGAGGGAAACCGGCAGGAGACCGCCGAGGCGCGAAGCGCTAGGTACCTGGCCCTGGGGTGAGGGAAACGACCTGCATGGCCCCGCCGGGGTGCCTCCCCCGCTGCCACCCTCGGGGGAGCGTCCACCGGCGGGGGCGCGCCCGACGTCCGCTGCCATCACCGCGGCAATCCTTCTCGGGGCCCGGGGTTTCCCTCAGTAGCCCGGCGCTGCGCCCGAGAGGACCACCGCGGCTCGGGCCGCCCCGCCGGCGCGGGGAACACGGCCCAGCCACCGAGAAACCTCGCACACCCCCGGCCGAGAGAGGCCACGGCGACGACGGTGCGGACCGTCGCCGCCGCGCCACCCGGCGGCGGCTCGCGCACGTGCGCGCTCCCCCTGGAGGCGCGACCCGGAACTGCCGGAGCCCGGCCCTCGGGAGCTCCTCTGCCGCGCGAGGAGGCCGCTCGGCCAAGGAGAGCGGGATTTTGCCGGGCGGCAAAGCCCCGCGTCCCCCCCCGCGCTCTGGGGAAGGGCCGGAGGAGCCGCCTCCTCCGAGCCCCGAAGGCCTTCCCGCGCGCACCCTTTTTACACACGTTGGCCATCGCCTTGCGCCATCGGCCGCCGTTGCGCGCGACGGCCGGACGGCCGGCCGTCGCCCGGCGGGCGAAGAGACGACGGAAGGGGGGCGGGTGCGCCTCCGGGAGGGGCCGTGCCGAGCACCCCTCCCTC
>NW_028276119.1:145000-155000 GCF_052056855.1 Sturnus vulgaris
GGGCGCCCGGCTCCCCGTTGTCACGAAACCGGCAGCAGCCGGGCCGGAGCGGGACACACTCGCGGCTTTCTCGCCCTCTCTCTGGGCCTTTTTCTCGCTTCTCCCCCGCCTGGAACAACGCAGCCTCGCCTGGGCCGGGGGAGCGCGGTGGCTCTCGGATCGCATCGCTCTCTCTGGGGGCTTTCTCGCTTCTCCCCCGGACTGAACACGCAGCCTCGGCCTGGGCCGGGGAGCGGCTCTCGGATCGCATCGGTCTCTCTGGGGGCTTTCTCGCTTCTCCCCCGACTGAGCACGCAGCCTCGCCTGGGCCGGGGAGCGGCTCTCGGATCGCATCGGTCTCTCTCTCTGGGCTAACCTGTCCCAGTCGAACTGGGTAAGACGGGAAGCCGGACGAAGCCACGCGACTCGCCCCGACATCGGCGGTGTTCTTCTGGCCCTGGCGACCGCACGCGCGTCCGCCCTTCTCCGCCACGGACACAGGCACGGCAACAGCCTGTGGGGATACGGCCCGTCACCTCGTTCCCATAATACGGACAGATGGGCCCGAAGCGGCGGAGGCCGGAAAGAGAACCGATGTACGTGACCGAGGGGGCGCAGTGGCGCACGCCGCCTTCTACGATGACATAGCCGGAGGCAGCGAGAAACAGCGACCCCTTGGAGTACTTCCAGGCCGGCGGCGGACAACAGGTCTACCAGCCATGAAACGGGCAACAGGTCTACCGACGGCTTGCTGCGGACAACAGGTCTACCCAGCCATGAAACGGGCAACAGGTCTACCAAGCTGCGGACACCAGGTCTACCCAGGGCATGCTGCGGACACCAGGTCTACCCACGGCTTGCTGCGGACAACAGGTCTACCCAGCTGCGGACACCAGGTCTACCCAGGGCATGAAAAGGGCAACAGGTCTACCAAGCTGCGGACACCAGGTCTACCCAGGGCATGCTGCGGACACCAGGTCTACCCACGGCTTGCTGCGGACAACAGGTCTACCCAGCCATGAAACGGGCAACAGGTCTACCAAGCTGCGGACACCAGGTCTACCCAGGGCATGCTGCGGACACCAGGTCTACCCACGGCTTGCTGCGGACACCAGGTCTACCCACGGCTTGCTGCGGACACCAGGTCTACCCAGCCATGAAACGGGCAACAGGTCTACCAAGCTGCGGACACCAGGTCTACCCAGGGCATGCTGCGGACACCAGATCTACCCACGGCTTGCTGCGGACACCAGGTCTACCCAGCCATGAAACGGGCAACAGGTCTACCAAGCTGCGGACACCAGGTCTACCCAGGGCATGCTGCGGACAACAGGTCTACCCAGCCATGAAACGGGCAACAGGTCTACTCACGGCTTGCTGCGGACACCAGGTCTACCCAGCCATGAAACGGGCAACAGGTCTACCAAGCTGCGGACACCAGGTCTACCCAGGGCATGCTGCGGACAACAGGTCTACCCACTCAATGCTGCGGACAACAGGTCTACCCAGGCATGAATCGGGCAACAGGTCTACCAAGCTCCGGACACCAGGACTACCCACGGCTTGCTGCGGACACCAGGTCTACCCAGCCATGAAACGGGCAACAGGTCTACCAAGCTGCGGACACCAGGTCTACCCAGGGCATGCTGCGGACACCAGGTCTACCCAGCCATGAAACGGGCAACAGGTCTACTCACGGCTTGCTGCGGACACCAGGTCTACCCAGCCATGAAACGGGCAACAGGTCTACCAAGCTGCGGACACCAGGTCTACCCAGGGCATGCTGCGGACACCAGGTCTACCCAGCCATGAAACGGGCAACAGGTCTACTCACGGCTTGCTGCGGACACCAGGTCTACCCAGCCATGAAACGGGCAACAGGTCTACCAAGCTGCGGACACCAGGTCTACCCAGGGCATGCTGCGGACACCAGGTCTACCCAGGGCATGCTGCGGACAACAGGTCTACCCAGGCATGAATCGGGCAACAGGTCTACCAAGCTGCGGACACCAGGTCTACCCAGGGCATGCTGCGGACACCAGGTCTACCCAGCCATGAAACGGGCAACAGGTCTACCAAGCTGCGGACACCAGGTCTACCCAGGGCATGCTGCGGACAACAGGTCTACCCAGCCATGAAACGGGCAACAGGTCTACTCACGGCTTGCTGCGGACACCAGGTCTACCCAGCCATGAAACGGGCAACAGGTCTACCAAGCTGCGGACACCAGGTCTACCCAGGGCATGCTGCGGACACCAGGTCTACCAACTCAATGCTGCGGACACCAGGTCTACCCAGCCATGAAACGGGCAACAGGTCTACCAACTCAATGCTGCGGGCAACAGGTCTACCCAGGCATGAATCGGGCAACAGGTCTACCAAGCTGCGGACACCAGGTCTACCCAGGGCATGAAACGGGCAACAGGTCTACCAAGCTGCGGACACCAGGTCTACCCAGGGCATGCTGAGGACAACAGGTCTACCCACGGCTTGCTGCGGACAACAGGTCTACCCAGCCATGAAACGGGCAACAGGTCTACCAAGCTGCGGACACCAGGTCTACCCAGGGCATGCTGCGGACACCAGGTCTACCCACGGCTTGCTGCGGACACCAGGTCTACCCAGCCATGAAACGGGCAACAGGTCTACCAAGCTGCGGACACCAGGTCTACCCAGGGCATGCTGCGGACACCAGGTCTACCCACGGCTTGCTGCGGACACCAGGTCTACCCAGCCATGAAACGGGCAACAGGTCTACCAAGCTGCCGACACCAGGTCTACCCAGGGCATGCTGCGGACACCAGGTCTACCCAGCCATGAAACGGGCAACAGGTCTACTCACGGCTTGCTGCGGACACCAGGTCTACCCAGCCATGAAACGGGCAACAGGTCTACCAAGCTGCGGACAACAGGTCTACCCAGGGCATGCTGCGGACACCAGGTCTACCCACTCAATGCTGCGGACAACAGGTCTACCCAGGCATGAATCGGGCAACAGGTCTACCAAGCTGCGGACACCAGGTCTACCCACGGCTTGCTGCGGACAACAGGTCTACCCAGCCATGAAACGGGCAACAGGTCTACCAAGCTGCGGACACCAGGTCTACCCACGGCTTGCTGCGGACACCAGGTCTACCCAGCCATGAAACGGGCAACAGGTCTACTCACGGCTTGCTGCGGACAACAGGTCTACCCTGCCATGAAACGGGCAACAGGTCTACCAAGCTGCGGACACCAGGTCTACCCAGGGCATGCTGCGGACACCAGGTCTACCCACTCAATGCTGCGGACAACAGGTCTACCCAGCCATGAATCGGGCAACAGGTCTACCAAGCTCCGGACACCAGGTCTACCCACGGCTTGCTGCGGACAACAGGTCTACCCAGCCATGAAACGGGCAACAGGTCTACCAAGCTGCGGACACCAGGTCTACCCAGGGCATGCTGCGGACACCAGGTCTACCCACGGCTTGCTGCGGACACCAGGTCTACCCAGCCATGAAACGGGCAACAGGTCTACCAAGCTGCGGACACCAGGTCTACCCAGGGCATGCTGCGGACACCAGGTCTACCCAGCCATGAAACGGGCAACAGGTCTACTCACGGCTTGCTGCGGACAACAGGTCTACCCAGCCATGAAACGGGCAACAGGTCTACCAAGCTGCGGACAACAGGTCTACCCAGGGCATGCTGCGGACACCAGGTCTACCCACTCAATGCTGCGGACAACAGGTCTACCCAGGCATGAATCGGGCAACAGGTCTACCAAGCTCCGGACACCAGGTCTACCCACGGCTTGCTGCGGACAACAGGTCTACCCAGCCATGAAACGGGCAACAGGTCTACCAAGCTGCGGACACCAGGTCTACCCAGGGCATGCTGCGGACACCAGGTCTACCCAGCCATGAAACGGGCAACAGGTCTACTCACGGCTTGCTGCGGACAACAGGTCTACCCAGCCATGAAACGGGCAACAGGTCTACCAAGCTGCGGACACCAGGTCTACCCAGGGCATGCTGCGGACACCAGGTCTACCCACGGCTTGCTGCGGACACCAGGTCTACCCAGCCATGAAACGGGCAACAGGTCTACCAAGCTGCGGACACCAGGTCTACCCAGGGCATGCTGCGGACAACAGGTCTACCCACGGCTTGCTGCGGACAACAGGTCTACCCAGCCATGAAACGGGCAACAGGTCTACCAAGCTGCGGACACCAGGTCTACCCAGGGCATGCTGCGGACACCAGGTCTACCCAGCCATGAAACGGGCAACAGGTCTACTCACGGCTTGCTGCGGACACCAGGTCTACCCAGCCATGAAACGGGCAACAGGTCTACCAACTCAATGCTGCGGACACCAGGTCTACCCAGCCATGAAACGGGCAACAGGTCTACCAAGCTGCGGACACCAGGTCTACCCAGGGCATGCTGCGGACACCAGGTCTACCCACGGCTTGCTGCGGACACCAGGTCTACCCAGCCATGAAACGGGCAACAGGTCTACCAAGCTGCGGACACCAGGTCTACCCAGGGCATGCTGCGGACACCAGGTCTACCCACTCAATGCTGCGGACAACAGGTCTACCCAGCCATGAATCGGGCAACAGGTCTACCAAGCTGCGGACACCAGGTCTACCCACGGCTTGCTGCGGACAACAGGTCTACCCAGCCATGAAACGGGCACCAGGTCTACTCACGGCTTGCTGCGGACACCAGGTCTACCCAGCCATGAAACGGGCAACAGGTCTACCAAGCTGCGGACACCAGGTCTACCCAGCCATGAAACGGGCAACAGGTCTACCAACTCAATGCTGCGGACAACAGGTCTACCCAGCCATGAAACGGGCAACAGGTCTACCAAGCTGCGGACACCAGGTCTACCCACGGCTTGCTGCGGACACCAGGTCTACCAACTCAATGCTGCGGACACCAGGTCTACCCAGCCATGAAACGGGCAACAGGTCTACCAAGCTGCGGACACCAGGTCTACCCACGGCTTGCTGCGGACAACAGGTCTACCCAGCCATGAAACGGGCAACAGGTCTACCAAGCTGCGGACACCAGGTCTACCCAGGGCATGCTGCGGACGCCAGGTCTACCCAGCCATGAAACGGGCAACAGGTCTACTCACGGCTTGCTGCGGACAACAGGTCTACCCAGCCATGAATCGGGCAACAGGTCTACCAAGCTGCGGACACCAGGTCTACCCAGGGCATGCTGCGGACACCAGGTCTACCAACTCAATGCTGCGGACACCAGGTCTACCCAGCCATGAAACGGGCAACAGGTCTACCAAGCTGCGGACACCAGGTCTACCCAGGGTATGTAGCGGACACCAGGTCTACCAACTCAATGCTGCGGACAACAGGTCTACCCAGCCATGAAACGGGCAACAGGTCTACCAAGCTGCGGACACCAGGTCTACCCACGGCTTGCTGCGGACAACAGGTCTACCCAGCCATGAAACGGGCAACAGGTCTACCCACTCAATGCTGCGGACAACAGGTCTACCCAGCCATGAAACGGGCAACAGGTCTACCAAGCTGCGGACACCAGGTCTACCCAGGGCATGCTGCGGACAACAGGTCTACCCAGCCATGAAACGGGCAACAGGTCTACTCACGGCTTGCTGCGGACAACAGGTCTACCCAGCCATGAAACGGGCAACAGGTCTACCAAGCTGCGGACACCAGGTCTACCCAGGGCATGCTGCGGACACCAGGTCTACCCAGCCATGAACCGGGCAACAGGTCTACTCACGGCTTGCTGCGGACACCAGGTCTACCCAGCCATGAAACGGGCAACAGGTCTACCAAGCTGCGGACACCAGGTCTACCCAGGGCATGCTGCGGACACCAGGTCTACCAACTCAATGCTGCGGACAACAGGTCTACCCAGCCATGAAACGGGCAACAGGTCTACCAAGCTGCGGACACCAGGTCTACCCAGGGCATGCTGCGGACACCAGGTCTACCAACTCAATGCTGCGGACAACAGGTCTACCCAGCCATGAAACGGGCAACAGGTCTACCAAGCTGCGGACACCAGGTCTACCCACGGCTTGCTGCGGACACCAGGTCTACCCAGCCATGAAACGGGCAACAGGTCTACCAAGCTGCGGACACCAGGTCTACCCAGGGCATGCTGCGGACACCAGGTCTACCCACGGCTTGCTGCGGACCACAGGTCTACCCACTCCAAGCTGCGGACACCAGGTCTAACTACTCCATTACGCGGACAACAGGTCTACCCACTCCATGCGGCGGACAACATGTCTACCCGCTCCATGCTGCGGACACCAGGTCTGCCCACGCCGTGATGCGGACCACAGGTCTACCTTCGCCATGCTGCACGCAGCCCGGGTCGCACCGGAGCTAGGTAGACCCGGTCGCCGCGGCCGTCGCAGCGCCCTCGCCCTCGACGGCGGACCCACGCCGCCGGTCCCGGAGGCGGGTAGACCTGGTCGCCGCGGCCACGGCGGCCGCCCATCCCGGAGCCCAGTAGACCTGGCCGCCGCGGGACCGGCCAAGTTTCCCGGAGTCGTGTAGACCTGGTCGTCGCGGCCACGGCCGCCGCCGCTGCGCCTTCGCCGGCGACGGCGGTCCCACGCCACCGGCCCCGGAGCCGCGTCGACCTGGCCGCCGCGGGACGGGCCACGTTTCGCGGATCCGGGTAGACGAGGCATCCTTGTACCATCTCGGAGCCGGGGAAACCCCACAGCCTCTTAACGCTCCGGAGCCCAAGTGCTCCAGCAGCCTTGCCCCGCCCGGCAGAATCGATTTCAAGACCAAGACATATTTTCGACAACATTTTATTTCATCATTTCATTTCATTTCTTTTCATTTCATTTTATTATTTTATTTTATTTCGTTTTGTTTTGTTTTGTTTTGTTTTGTTTTGTTTTGATTTGATTTGATTTGATTTGTTTCATTTCCTCTTTGCCTTTTTTGAATGATTGCCTCTTCTATTTACTCGGAAAGAAAATCTTTTCCGGAAAACAAAACTCTTGCCAAATCTTATTTGTGATCCCTTTGGGCCCACAGCCGAGCTGACGGAGGGCCTGTGCCCGGTTCTCGCCCTGCTGACACACTGACCCCCCCAAACGGCGTCCTCCCTACCCCACGCCTCCTCCCCCGTCCCCCAGAGACCCTACCTACAGAGCCCCCCCCCCCCACAAAACAGAACCTCACGGGCCGCAGCACAGCCAGGGGAAGCACGTACGTGCAGCGAAACTCGGCCCAAAGCCGCTGCGCCCTGGCACAACTCGCCCTGCCCCTTCCCGCCCCACGGAGGCGGCTGCATCGAGGCGACCGGCGCCGCCGTCGGCAAGCGGGTGGCCGCTTTCGGGCCGGTTCTTCCGCGGAAGGTCTGCAGAGCTCTTGGGGCCTCGGCGCGGGTTTGGGGGGCCGTGAGGGCTCGCTGTCGAGGCGCCCGGGGCCGGCACGAAGCCGCCTGCCCTCTCCCTGTCCCTGCCCCGTCTTCCGCAGCCACCCATTAACGCTGGGGGCGAGCCCGCCCTCCGCCATCAACCTCCCATGCAGCGCTTTCAGACTTTCCCCGCCCCTGCCCATTGTCGGCTGGGGGCGCCCTGCCCCCCGCCGTCAGCCTCCCTGGCAGCGCTTTCAGACTCTCTCGGGCCCCTGCCCATTGTCGGCTGGGGGCGCCCCGCCCCCCGCCCTTAGCCTCCCTGGCAGCGCTTTCAGACTGCCTCGGGCCCTGCCCATTGTCGGTTGGGGGCGCCCCGCCCCCCGCCCTCAGCCTCCCTGGCAGCGCTTTCAGACGGTCTCGTGCCCTGCCCATTGTCGGTTGGGGGCGACCCCGCCCTCCGCCATCAGCCTCCCTGGCAGCGCTTTCAGACTGCCTCGGGCCCTGCCCATTGTCGGTTGGGGGCGACCCCGCCCTCCGCCATCAGCCTCCCTGGCAGCACTTTCAGCCTCTTCCTGCCCCCGCCCACGGTCCCACCGGGCAGTTTACACGGCGGCGGCGGGAGGCTGATGCCGAGGTCGGCAGGCGGAGAGCCTGGTGCACAAGCAGGGATGGCGGCGGGATGATTGGCGCCGTCTGTCCCTGGCCAAAGAAGCTCTCTGTTCAGCTTTCTCGGAGCCTTTTGCTTGGGTGGCGTTCCTTCCTCCTCCGCCCCGGCGCCGCTCAAGCCTGCGGCAGGGCGGCAGCGCGGCGGGTGGGCGGCCGGGGGGAGGGGGGAGGGGGGGGGGAGGGAGGGAGCGCGCGAGCGAGCGAGCGAGCGAGCGCGCTGCAGAAATGAAGCCCGGAGCAGGGCCGCGGTCCATTCGAGCACGGGGAGGGGGCGCGACAACGCTGCCTGCTCCTGTCGGGGAGCGCTTGGGGAAGTGGGGTGCCGGCACCATGACGGCGGAGCGGACAGGGGCCGCGGCTGGGGAAGAGGCCGGCGGAGCTCGCCAGTGGATGCTGGCGCACGGAGCCGGCAGGGACACCTGGGCACGGCTGGGACCGAAAGTCGCCCGCCTTCACGCCCCGCCTTTCGCCGGGGGGAAGAAGACGCGAGAGCAGGGCTGCCTGCTGGGCTGCCAGTGCCCGCGGTCATGCCGGACGTGCAGGCCGACCGCCGAAGGCGTGCTCGCCGCTGCAGAGACGACAAGGGGGCCGCGCGTCCGATGGAAGAGACGGGGCGCCATCGCGCGGCGGCCGGGCTGCAAGGCCGGCCGACGGTAACAGGACTACCACGCCGCGGGCGGCCACAGACAAAGACCGGCCGAGGGCAACAGGTCTACCCAGCATTATGCCGGCCGGTACCAGGGCCGGCCGAGGGCAACAGGTCTACCCAGCATTAGGCCAGCCGGAAAGACGGCCGGCAGAGGGCAACAGGTCTACCCAGCATTAGGCCGCCACGTCCAAAGGCCGGCCGAGGGCAACAGGTCTACCCAGCATTCGGCTGGCCGGTAACACGGCGGGCCGAGGGCAACAGGTCTACCCAGCATTAGGCCGGCCGGTAACACTGCCGGCCGAGGGCAACAGGTCTACCCAGCATTAGGCCGCCACGTCCAAAGGCCGGCCGAGGGCAACAGGTCTACCCAGCATTAGGCCGCCACGTCCAAAGGCCGGCCGAGGGCAACAGGTCTACCCAGCATTCGGCCGCCACGTCCAAAGGCCGGCCGAGGGCAACAGGTCTACCCAGCATTAGGCCGCCACGTCCAAAGGCCGGCCGAGGGCAACAGGTCTACCCAGCATTAGGCCGCCACGTCCAAAGGCCGGCCGAGGGCAACAGGTCTACCCAGCATTCGGCCGCCACGTCCAAAGGCCGGCCGAGGGCAACAGGTCTACCCAGCATTAGGCCGCCACGTCCAAAGGCCGGCCGAGGGCAACAGGTCTACCCAGCATTAGGCCGGCCGGCAGAGGGCAACAGGTCTACCCAGCATTCGGCCGTCAGGTACAAAGGCCGGCCGAGGGCAACAGGTCTACCCAGCATTAGGCTGCCACGTACAAAGGCCGGCCGAGGGCAACAGGTCTACCCAGCATTCGGCCGTCAGGTACAAAGGCCGGCCGAGGGCAACAGGTCTACCCAGCATTAAGCCGCCACGTCCAAAGGCCGGCCGAGGGCAACAGGTCTACCCAGCATTCGGCCGCCACGTCCAAAGGCCGGCCGAGGGCAACAGGTCTACCCAGCATTAGGCCGCCACGTCCAAAGGCCGGCCGAGGGCAACAGGTCTACCCAGCATTAGGCCGGCCGGCAGAGGGCAACAGGTCTACTCAGCATTAGGCCGGCCGGTAAAACGGCAGGCCGAGGGCAACAGGTCTACCCAGCATTCGGCCGTCAGGTACAAAGGCCGGCCGAGGGCAACAGGTCTAACCAGCATTAGGCCGCCACGTCCAAAGGCCGGCCGAGGGCAACAGGTCTACCCAGCATTCGGCCGCCACGTCCAAAGGCCGGCCGAGGGCAACAGGTCTACCCAGCATTAGGCCGCCACGTCCAAAGGCCGGCCGAGGGCAACAGGTCTACCCAGCATTCGGCCGCCACGTCCAAAGGCCGGCCGAGGGCAACAGGT
>NW_028276119.1:167500-187500 GCF_052056855.1 Sturnus vulgaris
ACGCGAGGCCTTTTTCTCGTTCCTTTTTTATCTCTCTCGCCTTCGTTTTGGTTTTTTTTTTCGCCCCTTGGCTCTTTTTTTCTCAGGGCCCGCGCCCTTGCGACACACAACACGGCTCGGCCTTCGCGTTCGGAGAGTCCCGCGCGCGCTGGGGGCGCGGGGACGGGGCTCGGCTGGGGCTGACCCGCCCCCGAGGCCGGCCCGAAAAAGCACCGGACGTGCTAGAGGAGACAGCGACCCGACAAGGCGGGCGCGGCCCGGACAACACCGAGGCCCCGAGGCCGGGGCGGCTCGCTCTGCAGCAGGCGGCGGCACGACAAAGGAGCGCCGTGCGCGGTGCGCGCGCGGAACGGGCTCTTTTCCCCCGTCCGTGCTCCCCCGGCCCCGCCATCGGTTCTCGTCAGCCCTCTCACTCTCTCTCGCTCTCGAGGGGGGGGGGGGGGTTTGGTTTCGTTTTCTCTCGGCTCAAGCTCGAGCCGCACCGCCGCCCGGTGCTGCTCGCGGCCGGCACCCACGGGACGCTAAACTCGGACCAGGGCCAGCGCCGGCACCTCGCGTGGTTTTAAGGACACCTTGAGTGCTCACGGGGCCACGCGGCCATCACACAGCCTGGGACGGTAAAGATGTTCCTTCCCCGGCAAGCGGAAGGAGCGACACCTCGCCTGCGACGGGAAGCGAATTGGACAGGAGACCGCCCTGCTCGAGGGACCGGACACCACCGAGACTTCGCCCGGAGGAGCCGGCCCGCCGGGGGCCCTTTCCGACGCGACCCGAAAAGCCTCATCGATCGGACGGGGACAGAAAGAAAAGCAGCCGCGGGGCAACGGGGAGCCCCCGCGGCCGCGGGTTCCTGGGACAACGGCAACGGAGCAGGGCTCCAACATGCGTGCGAGCGGGACACGTCCCCGAGAGGCCCTCCCTTGGCGCCGCCGAGCCTCCCCGACGCTCCCTAGGCCCCCGACGCCGGCGGGCCGCTTGCAACCTTCGGGATCGATCACGCAGCAGAGGAAGAGAGCGGGGGGTGCCGCCACCCGCCCGCGGGCCGCAAGACAACGGAAAACGGAGCAGCTGCCACCGACCACGCCGCGGGCCACCGGCTTTCGCCCGCCTCGCAGCGATCGGCTTCCCACCCGGAAAAAAAGCCGGGGGGAAGGGCAAGCCACCGCACCAAAAAAAAAACTAAAAAAAAAGCACGCCATGCGTCGCACGACCCGTGCTAGCCACGGGGGTCACGAGCCAGGGGTGGGGGCGAGAACGCGCCTCTCAACTCCTCCCGTAAAACCCCTCCAACCACCGGACATACGGTCTCTTTTCTCACTCGCCAACACAGCCAGCCCTTCTCTCTCGCCTTTCGCTTTCGCTTCGGTGGCGGCCCGTGACCCTTCGTCAGCGCGCGCTTCTCGGTGCCGCGGCTTAGGGCCGCGAGAGAAAAAGAACGGAGGCCGGGCGGGCACCCCCACACTGCCCCGCACACCGGGCACGCTTTAATAAAAAAGAACGGAGCCGCTCGCAAAACCCAGCCCCCGCCGGCAACGGCAACCACGGCAGCCGGGGCAGGCCAGACACCACGGGCCGCCCCGGCACGGTGCCTCGATCGCGCCCGGCCGATACCGAGAAAGGGCGAGGCGCCGCCGCCCCGCCCACGACACACTCTCGGGGGCTCACTCGCTCGCTCGCTCTCTGTTGGGTTGCGGGGTCCGTCCTGGGGGGGGGGACACGGCCGGCCACCGCGGCCGACCGCCGCCCCGGAAAAATTCTGCCCGCTACACGCGGGTCCCCGGCTTAGGGCCGAGGAAGGGGGACGACTTCAACAACACACGGCAGGGCCGGACACTCCCGTCACCGAGCCCCCCTTCGCAGGCAAGCAAGCGAAGCCGAGAGGCGAGGCCACACGCCCCACTGCATGTCCCCCGCTGCCCTTTCGATACGGACACAACTCTGGCAACACAGGTCGGGAGCGGGAAACGAGGCGCAGCCAACCTCGGCCAAGCGAGCCACGCCCGGGGGGCTCTCGGGGAGGGGGGCCAGGGAAAGCCCGGGCAGGCTCAACACAACCCCGGGCCGGCCCCACAGAAATCCAGCCCCGGCTGCCGGCCACCAGCGTGCACCGGGACCGACAGCCGAAGAAATGCCGCACCCGGCGAGCGGGCGGGGCCCCGGCTTAAGGCCGGGCAGAAAAGGGGCGAGGCGCCGCCGCCTCGCCCGCCACCATCCCCGGGGGAGCGAGCAGGCGCCCGGCTCCCCGTTGTCACGAAACCGGCAGCAGCCGGGCCGGAGCGGGACACACTCGCGGCTTTCTCGCCCTCTCTCTGGGCCTTTTTCTCGCTTCTCCCCCGCCTGGAACAACGCAGCCTCGCCTGGGCCGGGGGAGCGCGGTGGCTCTCGGATCGCATCGCTCTCTCTGGGGGCTTTCTCGCTTCTCCCCCGGACTGAACACGCAGCCTCGGCCTGGGCCGGGGAGCGGCTCTCGGATCGCATCGGTCTCTCTGGGGGCTTTCTCGCTTCTCCCCCGACTGAGCACGCAGCCTCGCCTGGGCCGGGGAGCGGCTCTCGGATCGCATCGGTCTCTCTCTCTGGGCTAACCTGTCCCAGTCGAACTGGGTAAGACGGGAAGCCGGACGAAGCCACGCGACTCGCCCCGACATCGGCGGTGTTCTTCTGGCCCTGGCGACCGCACGCGCGTCCGCCCTTCTCCGCCACGGACACAGGCACGGCAACAGCCTGTGGGGATACGGCCCGTCACCTCGTTCCCATAATACGGACAGATGGGCCCGAAGCGGCGGAGGCCGGAAAGAGAACCGATGTACGTGACCGAGGGGGCGCAGTGGCGCACGCCGCCTTCTACGATGACATAGCCGGAGGCAGCGAGAAACAGCGACCCCTTGGAGTACTTCCAGGCCGGCGGCGGACAACAGGTCTACCAGCCATGAAACGGGCAACAGGTCTACCGACGGCTTGCTGCGGACAACAGGTCTACCCAGCCATGAAACGGGCAACAGGTCTACCAAGCTGCGGACACCAGGTCTACCCAGGGCATGCTGCGGACAACAGGTCTACCCACGGCTTGCTGCGGACAACAGGTCTACCCAGCTGCGGACACCAGGTCTACCCAGGGCATGAAACGGGCAACAGGTCTACCAAGCTGCGGACACCAGGTCTACCCAGGGCATGCTGCGGACACCAGGTCTACCCACGGCTTGCTGCGGACACCAGGTCTACCCAGCCATGAAACGGGCAACAGGTCTACCAAGCTGCGGACACCAGGTCTACCCAGGGCATGCTGCGGACACCAGGTCTACCCACGGCTTGCTGCGGACACCAGGTCTACCCAGCCATGAAACGGGCAACAGGTCTACCAAGCTGCGGACACCAGGTCTACCCAGGGCATGCTGCGGACACCAGGTCTACCCACGGCTTGCTGCGGACACCAGGTCTACCCAGCCATGAAACGGGCAACAGGTCTACCAAGCTGCGGACACCAGGTCTACCCAGGGCATGCTGCGGACACCAGGTCTACCCAGCCATGAAACGGGCAACAGGTCTACTCACGGCTTGCTGCGGACAACAGGTCTACCCAGCCATGAAACGGGCAACAGGTCTACCAAGCTGCGGACAACAGGTCTACCCAGGGCATGCTGCGGACACCAGGTCTACCCACTCAATGCTGCGGACAACAGGTCTACCCAGGCATGAATCGGGCAACAGGTCTACCAAGCTCCGGACACCAGGTCTACCCACGGCTTGCTGCGGACAACAGGTCTACCCAGCCATGAAACGGGCAACAGGTCTACCAAGCTGCGGACACCAGGTCTACCCAGGGCATGCTGCGGACACCAGGTCTACCCACGGCTTGCTGCGGACAACAGGTCTACCCAGGCATGAATCGGGCAACAGGTCTACCAAGCTCCGGACACCAGGTCTACCCACGGCTTGCTGCGGACAACAGGTCTACCCAGCCATGAAACGGGCAACAGGTCTACCAAGCTGCGGACACCAGGTCTACCCAGGGCATGCTGCGGACACCAGGTCTACCCAGCCATGAAACGGGCAACAGGTCTACTCACGGCTTGCTGCGGACACCAGGTCTACCCAGCCATGAAACGGGCAACAGGTCTACCAAGCTGCGGACACCAGGTCTACCCACGGCTTGCTGCGGACAACAGGTCTACCCAGGCATGAATCGGGCAACAGGTCTACTCACGGCTTGCTGCGGACAACAGGTCTACCCAGCCATGAAACGGGCAACAGGTCTACCAAGCTGCGGACACCAGGTCTACCCAGGGCATGCTGCGGACACCAGGTCTACCCACGGCTTGCTGCGGACAACAGGTCTACCCAGGCATGAATCGGGCAACAGGTCTACCAAGCTGCGGACACCAGGTCTACCCAGGGCATGCTGCGGACACCAGGTCTACCCACGGCTTGCTGCGGACAACAGGTCTACCAACTCAATGCTGCGGACAACAGGTCTACCCAGCCATGAAACGGGCAACAGGTCTACCAAGCTGCGGACACCAGGTCTACCCACGGCTTGCTGCGGACAACAGGTCTACCCAGCCATGAAACGGGCAACAGGTCTACCAAGCTGCGGACACCAGGTCTACCCAGCCATGAAACGGGCAACAGGTCTACTCACTCAATGCTGCGGACACCAGGTCTACCCAGCCATGAAACGGGCAACAGGTCTACCAACTCAATGCTGCGGACAACAGGTCTACCCAGCCATGAAACGGGCAACAGGTCTACCAAGCTGCGGACACCAGGTCTACCCACGGCTTGCTGCGGACAACAGGTCTACCCAGGCATGAATCGGGCAACAGGTCTACCAAGCTGCGGACACCAGGTCTACCCACGGCTTGCTGCGGACACCAGGTCTACCCAGCCATGAAACGGGCAACAGGTCTACCAAGCTGCGGACACCAGGTCTACCCAGGGCATGCTGCGGACACCAGGTCTACCCAGCCATGAAACGGGCAACAGGTCTACCAAGCTGCGGACAACAGGTCTACCCAGGGCATGCTGCGGACAACAGGTCTACCCAGCCATGAAACGGGCAACAGGTCTACTCACGGCTTGCTGCGGACACCAGGTCTACCCAGCCATGAAACGGGCAACAGGTCTACCAAGCTGCGGACACCAGGTCTACCCAGGGCATGCTGCGGACACCAGGTCTACCCACGGCTTGCTGCGGACAACAGGTCTACCCAGCCATGAAACGGGCAACAGGTCTACCAGGCTGCGGACACCAGGTCTACCCAGGGCATGCTGCGGACACCAGGTCTACCCACGGCTTGCTGCGGACAACAGGTCTACCCAGCCATGAAACGGGCAACAGGTCTACCAAGCTGCGGACACCAGGTCTACCCAGGGCATGCTGCGGACACCAGGTCTACCCAGCCATGAAACGGGCAACAGGTCTACTCACGGCTTGCTGCGGACAACAGGTCTACCCAGCCATGAAACGGGCAACAGGTCTACCAAGCTGCGGACACCAGGTCTACCCAGGGCATGCTGCGGACACCAGGTCTACCCACGGCTTGCTGCGGACACCAGGTCTACCCAGCCATGAAACAGGCAACAGGTCTACCTAGCTGCGGACACCAGGTCTACCCAGCCATGAAACGGGCAACAGGTCTACCAAGCTGCGGACACCAGGTCTACCCAGGGCATGCTGCGGACACCAGGTCTACCAACTCAATGCTGCGGACACCAGGTCTACCCAGCCATGAAACGGGCAACAGGTCTACCAAGCTGCGGACACCAGGTCTACCCAGGGCATGCTGCGGACACCAGGTCTACCAACTCAATGCTGCGGACACCAGGTCTACCCAGCCATGAAACGGGCAACAGGTCTACCAACTCAATGCTGCGGGCAACAGGTCTACCCAGGCATGAATCGGGCAACAGGTCTACCAAGCTGCGGACACCAGGTCTACCCAGGGCATGAAACGGGCAACAGGTCTACCAAGCTGCGGACACCAGGTCTACCCAGGGCATGCTGAGGACACCAGGTCTACCCACGGCTTGCTGCGGACAACAGGTCTACCCAGCCATGAAACGGGCAACAGGTCTACCAAGCTGCGGACACCAGGTCTACCCAGGGCATGCTGCGGACACCAGGTCTACCCACGGCTTGCTGCGGACACCAGGTCTACCCAGCCATGAAACGGGCAACAGGTCTACCAAGCTGCGGACACCAGGTCTACCCAGGGCATGCTGCGGACACCAGGTCTACCCACGGCTTGCTGCGGACACCAGGTCTACCCAGCCATGAAACGGGCAACAGGTCTACTCACGGCTTGCTGCGGACACCAGGTCTACCCAGCCATGAAACGGGCAACAGGTCTACCAAGCTGCGGACACCAGGTCTACCCAGGGCATGCTGCGGACACCAGGTCTACCCACTCAATGCTGCGGACAACAGGTCTACCCAGGCATGAATCGGGCAACAGGTCTACCAAGCTCCGGACACCAGGTCTACCCACGGCTTGCTGCGGACAACAGGTCTACCCAGCCATGAAACGGGCAACAGGTCTACCCACTCAATGCTGCGGACAACAGGTCTACCCAGCCATGAAACGGGCAACAGGTCTACCAAGCTGCGGACACCAGGTCTACCCAGGGCATGCTGCGGACACCAGGTCTACCCAGCCATGAAACGGGCAACAGGTCTACTCACGGCTTGCTGCGGACACCAGGTCTACCCAGCCATGAAACGGGCAACAGGTCTACCAAGCTGCGGACACCAGGTCTACCCAGGGCATGCTGCGGACACCAGGTCTACCCACGGCTTGCTGCGGACACCAGGTCTACCCAGCCATGAAACGGGCAACAGGTCTACCAGGCTGCGGACACCAGGTCTACCCAGGGCATGCTGCGGACACCAGGTCTACCCACGGCTTGCTGCGGACAACAGGTCTACCCAGCCATGAAACGGGCAACAGGTCTACCAAGCTGCGGACACCAGGTCTACCCAGGGCATGCTGCGGACACCAGGTCTACCCAGCCATGAAACGGGCAACAGGTCTACTCACGGCTTGCTGCGGACAACAGGTCTACCCAGCCATGAAACGGGCAACAGGTCTACCAAGCTGCGGACACCAGGTCTACCCAGGGCATGCTGCGGACACCAGGTCTACCCACGGCTTGCTGCGGACACCAGGTCTACCCAGCCATGAAACAGGCAACAGGTCTACCTAGCTGCGGACACCAGGTCTACCCAGCCATGAAACGGGCAACAGGTCTACCAAGCTGCGGACACCAGGTCTACCCAGGGCATGCTGCGGACACCAGGTCTACCAACTCAATGCTGCGGACACCAGGTCTACCCAGCCATGAAACGGGCAACAGGTCTACCAAGCTGCGGACACCAGGTCTACCCAGGGCATGCTGCGGACACCAGGTCTACCAACTCAATGCTGCGGACACCAGGTCTACCCAGCCATGAAACGGGCAACAGGTCTACCAACTCAATGCTGCGGGCAACAGGTCTACCCAGGCATGAATCGGGCAACAGGTCTACCAAGCTGCGGACACCAGGTCTACCCAGGGCATGAAACGGGCAACAGGTCTACCAAGCTGCGGACACCAGGTCTACCCAGGGCATGCTGAGGACACCAGGTCTACCCACGGCTTGCTGCGGACAACAGGTCTACCCAGCCATGAAACGGGCAACAGGTCTACCAAGCTGCGGACACCAGGTCTACCCAGGGCATGCTGCGGACACCAGGTCTACCCACGGCTTGCTGCGGACACCAGGTCTACCCAGCCATGAAACGGGCAACAGGTCTACCAAGCTGCGGACACCAGGTCTACCCAGGGCATGCTGCGGACACCAGGTCTACCCACGGCTTGCTGCGGACACCAGGTCTACCCAGCCATGAAACGGGCAACAGGTCTACTCACGGCTTGCTGCGGACACCAGGTCTACCCAGCCATGAAACGGGCAACAGGTCTACCAAGCTGCGGACACCAGGTCTACCCAGGGCATGCTGCGGACACCAGGTCTACCCACTCAATGCTGCGGACAACAGGTCTACCCAGGCATGAATCGGGCAACAGGTCTACCAAGCTCCGGACACCAGGTCTACCCACGGCTTGCTGCGGACAACAGGTCTACCCAGCCATGAAACGGGCAACAGGTCTACCCACTCAATGCTGCGGACAACAGGTCTACCCAGCCATGAAACGGGCAACAGGTCTACCAAGCTGCGGACACCAGGTCTACCCAGGGCATGCTGCGGACACCAGGTCTACCCAGCCATGAAACGGGCAACAGGTCTACTCACGGCTTGCTGCGGACAACAGGTCTACCCAGCCATGAAACGGGCAACAGGTCTACCAAGCTGCGGACACCAGGTCTACCCAGGGCATGCTGCGGACACCAGGTCTACCCAGCCATGAAAAGGGCAACAGGTCTACTCACGGCTTGCTGCGGACAACAGGTCTACCCAGCCATGAAACGGGCAACAGGTCTACCAAGCTGCGGACAACAGGTCTACCCAGGGCATGCTGCGGACAACAGGTCTACCCAGCCATGAAACGGGCAACAGGTCTACTCACGGCTTGCTGCGGACACCAGGTCTACCCAGCCATGAAACGGGCAACAGGTCTACCAAGCTGCGGACACCAGGTCTACCCAGGGCATGCTGCGGACACCAGGTCTACCCACGGCTTGCTGCGGACACCAGGTCTACCCAGCCATGAAACAGGCAACAGGTCTACCAAGCTGCGGACACCAGGTCTACCCAGCCATGAAACGGGCAACAGGTCTACCAAGCTGCGGACACCAGGTCTACCCAGGGCATGCTGCGGACACCAGGTCTACCAACTCAATGCTGCGGACAACAGGTCTACCCAGCCATGAAACGGGCAACAGGTCTACCAAGCTGCGGACACCAGGTCTACCCAGGGCATGCTGCGGACACCAGGTCTACCAACTCAATGCTGCGGACACCAGGTCTACCCAGCCATGAAACGGGCAACAGGTCTACCAACTCAATGCTGCGGGCAACAGGTCTACCCAGGCATGAATCGGGCAACAGGTCTACCAAGCTGCGGACACCAGGTCTACCCAGGGCATGAAACGGGCAACAGGTCTACCAAGCTGCGGACACCAGGTCTACCCAGGGCATGCTGAGGACAACAGGTCTACCCACGGCTTGCTGCGGACAACAGGTCTACCCAGCCATGAAACGGGCAACAGGTCTACCAAGCTGCGGACACCAGGTCTACCCAGGGCATGCTGCGGACACCAGGTCTACCCACGGCTTGCTGCGGACACCAGGTCTACCCAGCCATGAAACGGGCAACAGGTCTACCAAGCTGCGGACACCAGGTCTACCCAGGGCATGCTGCGGACACCAGGTCTACCCACGGCTTGCTGCGGACACCAGGTCTACCCAGCCATGAAACGGGCAACAGGTCTACCAAGCTGCCGACACCAGGTCTACCCAGGGCATGCTGCGGACACCAGGTCTACCCAGCCATGAAACGGGCAACAGGTCTACTCACGGCTTGCTGCGGACACCAGGTCTACCCAGCCATGAAACGGGCAACAGGTCTACCAAGCTGCGGACAACAGGTCTACCCAGGGCATGCTGCGGACACCAGGTCTACCCACTCAATGCTGCGGACAACAGGTCTACCCAGGCATGAATCGGGCAACAGGTCTACCAAGCTGCGGACACCAGGTCTACCCACGGCTTGCTGCGGACAACAGGTCTACCCAGCCATGAAACGGGCAACAGGTCTACCAAGCTGCGGACACCAGGTCTACCCACGGCTTGCTGCGGACACCAGGTCTACCCAGCCATGAAACGGGCAACAGGTCTACTCACGGCTTGCTGCGGACAACAGGTCTACCCTGCCATGAAACGGGCAACAGGTCTACCAAGCTGCGGACACCAGGTCTACCCAGGGCATGCTGCGGACACCAGGTCTACCCACTCAATGCTGCGGACAACAGGTCTACCCAGCCATGAATCGGGCAACAGGTCTACCAAGCTCCGGACACCAGGTCTACCCACGGCTTGCTGCGGACAACAGGTCTACCCAGCCATGAAACGGGCAACAGGTCTACCAAGCTGCGGACACCAGGTCTACCCAGGGCATGCTGCGGACACCAGGTCTACCCACGGCTTGCTGCGGACACCAGGTCTACCCAGCCATGAAACGGGCAACAGGTCTACCAAGCTGCGGACACCAGGTCTACCCAGGGCATGCTGCGGACACCAGGTCTACCCAGCCATGAAACGGGCAACAGGTCTACTCACGGCTTGCTGCGGACAACAGGTCTACCCAGCCATGAAACGGGCAACAGGTCTACCAAGCTGCGGACAACAGGTCTACCCAGGGCATGCTGCGGACACCAGGTCTACCCACTCAATGCTGCGGACAACAGGTCTACCCAGGCATGAATCGGGCAACAGGTCTACCAAGCTCCGGACACCAGGTCTACCCACGGCTTGCTGCGGACAACAGGTCTACCCAGCCATGAAACGGGCAACAGGTCTACCAAGCTGCGGACACCAGGTCTACCCAGGGCATGCTGCGGACACCAGGTCTACCCAGCCATGAAACGGGCAACAGGTCTACTCACGGCTTGCTGCGGACAACAGGTCTACCCAGCCATGAAACGGGCAACAGGTCTACCAAGCTGCGGACACCAGGTCTACCCAGGGCATGCTGCGGACACCAGGTCTACCCACGGCTTGCTGCGGACACCAGGTCTACCCAGCCATGAAACGGGCAACAGGTCTACCAAGCTGCGGACACCAGGTCTACCCAGGGCATGCTGCGGACAACAGGTCTACCCACGGCTTGCTGCGGACAACAGGTCTACCCAGCCATGAAACGGGCAACAGGTCTACCAAGCTGCGGACACCAGGTCTACCCAGGGCATGCTGGGGACACCAGGTCTACCCAGCCATGAAACGGGCAACAGGTCTACTCACGGCTTGCTGCGGACACCAGGTCTACCCAGCCATGAAACGGGCAACAGGTCTACCAACTCAATGCTGCGGACACCAGGTCTACCCAGCCATGAAACGGGCAACAGGTCTACCAAGCTGCGGACACCAGGTCTACCCAGGGCATGCTGCGGACACCAGGTCTACCCACGGCTTGCTGCGGACACCAGGTCTACCCAGCCATGAAACGGGCAACAGGTCTACCAAGCTGCGGACACCAGGTCTACCCAGGGCATGCTGCGGACACCAGGTCTACCCACTCAATGCTGCGGACAACAGGTCTACCCAGCCATGAATCGGGCAACAGGTCTACCAAGCTGCGGACACCAGGTCTACCCACGGCTTGCTGCGGACAACAGGTCTACCCAGCCATGAAACGGGCACCAGGTCTACTCACGGCTTGCTGCGGACACCAGGTCTACCCAGCCATGAAACGGGCAACAGGTCTACTCACGGCTTGCTGCGGACACCAGGTCTACCCAGCCATGAAACGGGCAACAGGTCTACCAAGCTGCGGACACCAGGTCTACCCAGGGCATGCTGCGGACACCAGGTCTACCCACTCAATGCTGCGGACAACAGGTCTACCCAGGCATGAATCGGGCAACAGGTCTACCAAGCTCCGGACACCAGGTCTACCCACGGCTTGCTGCGGACAACAGGTCTACCCAGCCATGAAACGGGCAACAGGTCTACCCACTCAATGCTGCGGACAACAGGTCTACCCAGCCATGAAACGGGCAACAGGTCTACCAAGCTGCGGACACCAGGTCTACCCAGGGCATGCTGCGGACACCAGGTCTACCCAGCCATGAAACGGGCAACAGGTCTACTCACGGCTTGCTGCGGACAACAGGTCTACCCAGCCATGAAACGGGCAACAGGTCTACCAAGCTGCGGACACCAGGTCTACCCAGGGCATGCTGCGGACACCAGGTCTACCCAGCCATGAAAAGGGCAACAGGTCTACTCACGGCTTGCTGCGGACAACAGGTCTACCCAGCCATGAAACGGGCAACAGGTCTACCAAGCTGCGGACAACAGGTCTACCCAGGGCATGCTGCGGACAACAGGTCTACCCAGCCATGAAACGGGCAACAGGTCTACTCACGGCTTGCTGCGGACACCAGGTCTACCCAGCCATGAAACGGGCAACAGGTCTACCAAGCTGCGGACACCAGGTCTACCCAGGGCATGCTGCGGACACCAGGTCTACCCACGGCTTGCTGCGGACACCAGGTCTACCCAGCCATGAAACAGGCAACAGGTCTACCAAGCTGCGGACACCAGGTCTACCCAGCCATGAAACGGGCAACAGGTCTACCAAGCTGCGGACACCAGGTCTACCCAGGGCATGCTGCGGACACCAGGTCTACCAACTCAATGCTGCGGACAACAGGTCTACCCAGCCATGAAACGGGCAACAGGTCTACCAAGCTGCGGACACCAGGTCTACCCAGGGCATGCTGCGGACACCAGGTCTACCAACTCAATGCTGCGGACACCAGGTCTACCCAGCCATGAAACGGGCAACAGGTCTACCAACTCAATGCTGCGGGCAACAGGTCTACCCAGGCATGAATCGGGCAACAGGTCTACCAAGCTGCGGACACCAGGTCTACCCAGGGCATGAAACGGGCAACAGGTCTACCAAGCTGCGGACACCAGGTCTACCCAGGGCATGCTGAGGACAACAGGTCTACCCACGGCTTGCTGCGGACAACAGGTCTACCCAGCCATGAAACGGGCAACAGGTCTACCAAGCTGCGGACACCAGGTCTACCCAGGGCATGCTGCGGACACCAGGTCTACCCACGGCTTGCTGCGGACACCAGGTCTACCCAGCCATGAAACGGGCAACAGGTCTACCAAGCTGCGGACACCAGGTCTACCCAGGGCATGCTGCGGACACCAGGTCTACCCACGGCTTGCTGCGGACACCAGGTCTACCCAGCCATGAAACGGGCAACAGGTCTACCAAGCTGCCGACACCAGGTCTACCCAGGGCATGCTGCGGACACCAGGTCTACCCAGCCATGAAACGGGCAACAGGTCTACTCACGGCTTGCTGCGGACACCAGGTCTACCCAGCCATGAAACGGGCAACAGGTCTACCAAGCTGCGGACAACAGGTCTACCCAGGGCATGCTGCGGACACCAGGTCTACCCACTCAATGCTGCGGACAACAGGTCTACCCAGGCATGAATCGGGCAACAGGTCTACCAAGCTGCGGACACCAGGTCTACCCACGGCTTGCTGCGGACAACAGGTCTACCCAGCCATGAAACGGGCAACAGGTCTACCAAGCTGCGGACACCAGGTCTACCCACGGCTTGCTGCGGACACCAGGTCTACCCAGCCATGAAACGGGCAACAGGTCTACTCACGGCTTGCTGCGGACAACAGGTCTACCCTGCCATGAAACGGGCAACAGGTCTACCAAGCTGCGGACACCAGGTCTACCCAGGGCATGCTGCGGACACCAGGTCTACCCACTCAATGCTGCGGACAACAGGTCTACCCAGCCATGAATCGGGCAACAGGTCTACCAAGCTCCGGACACCAGGTCTACCCACGGCTTGCTGCGGACAACAGGTCTACCCAGCCATGAAACGGGCAACAGGTCTACCAAGCTGCGGACACCAGGTCTACCCAGGGCATGCTGCGGACACCAGGTCTACCCACGGCTTGCTGCGGACACCAGGTCTACCCAGCCATGAAACGGGCAACAGGTCTACCAAGCTGCGGACACCAGGTCTACCCAGGGCATGCTGCGGACACCAGGTCTACCCAGCCATGAAACGGGCAACAGGTCTACTCACGGCTTGCTGCGGACAACAGGTCTACCCAGCCATGAAACGGGCAACAGGTCTACCAAGCTGCGGACAACAGGTCTACCCAGGGCATGCTGCGGACACCAGGTCTACCCACTCAATGCTGCGGACAACAGGTCTACCCAGGCATGAATCGGGCAACAGGTCTACCAAGCTCCGGACACCAGGTCTACCCACGGCTTGCTGCGGACAACAGGTCTACCCAGCCATGAAACGGGCAACAGGTCTACCAAGCTGCGGACACCAGGTCTACCCAGGGCATGCTGCGGACACCAGGTCTACCCAGCCATGAAACGGGCAACAGGTCTACTCACGGCTTGCTGCGGACAACAGGTCTACCCAGCCATGAAACGGGCAACAGGTCTACCAAGCTGCGGACACCAGGTCTACCCAGGGCATGCTGCGGACACCAGGTCTACCCACGGCTTGCTGCGGACACCAGGTCTACCCAGCCATGAAACGGGCAACAGGTCTACCAAGCTGCGGACACCAGGTCTACCCAGGGCATGCTGCGGACAACAGGTCTACCCACGGCTTGCTGCGGACAACAGGTCTACCCAGCCATGAAACGGGCAACAGGTCTACCAAGCTGCGGACACCAGGTCTACCCAGGGCATGCTGCGGACACCAGGTCTACCCAGCCATGAAACGGGCAACAGGTCTACTCACGGCTTGCTGCGGACACCAGGTCTACCCAGCCATGAAACGGGCAACAGGTCTACCAACTCAATGCTGCGGACACCAGGTCTACCCAGCCATGAAACGGGCAACAGGTCTACCAAGCTGCGGACACCAGGTCTACCCAGGGCATGCTGCGGACACCAGGTCTACCCACGGCTTGCTGCGGACACCAGGTCTACCCAGCCATGAAACGGGCAACAGGTCTACCAAGCTGCGGACACCAGGTCTACCCAGGGCATGCTGCGGACACCAGGTCTACCCACTCAATGCTGCGGACAACAGGTCTACCCAGCCATGAATCGGGCAACAGGTCTACCAAGCTGCGGACACCAGGTCTACCCACGGCTTGCTGCGGACAACAGGTCTACCCAGCCATGAAACGGGCACCAGGTCTACTCACGGCTTGCTGCGGACACCAGGTCTACCCAGCCATGAAACGGGCAACAGGTCTACCAAGCTGCGGACACCAGGTCTACCCAGCCATGAAACGGGCAACAGGTCTACCAACTCAATGCTGCGGACAACAGGTCTACCCAGCCATGAAACGGGCAACAGGTCTACCAAGCTGCGGACACCAGGTCTACCCACGGCTTGCTGCGGACACCAGGTCTACCAACTCAATGCTGCGGACACCAGGTCTACCCAGCCATGAAACGGGCAACAGGTCTACCAAGCTGCGGACACCAGGTCTACCCAGGGTATGTAGCGGACACCAGGTCTACCAACTCAATGCTGCGGACAACAGGTCTACCCAGCCATGAAACGGGCAACAGGTCTACCAAGCTGCGGACACCAGGTCTACCCACGGCTTGCTGCGGACAACAGGTCTACCCAGCCATGAAACGGGCAACAGGTCTACCCACTCAATGCTGCGGACAACAGGTCTACCCAGCCATGAAACGGGCAACAGGTCTACCAAGCTGCGGACACCAGGTCTACCCAGGGCATGCTGCGGACAACAGGTCTACCCAGCCATGAAACGGGCAACAGGTCTACTCACGGCTTGCTGCGGACAACAGGTCTACCCAGCCATGAAACGGGCAACAGGTCTACCAAGCTGCGGACACCAGGTCTACCCAGGGCATGCTGCGGACACCAGGTCTACCCAGCCATGAACCGGGCAACAGGTCTACTCACGGCTTGCTGCGGACACCAGGTCTACCCAGCCATGAAACGGGCAACAGGTCTACCAAGCTGCGGACACCAGGTCTACCCAGCCATGAAACGGGCAACAGGTCTACCAAGCTGCGGACACCAGGTCTACCCAGGGCATGCTGCGGACACCAGGTCTACCAACTCAATGCTGCGGACAACAGGTCTACCCAGCCATGAAACGGGCAACAGGTCTACCAAGCTGCGGACACCAGGTCTACCCAGGGCATGCTGCGGACACCAGGTCTACCAACTCAATGCTGCGGACAACAGGTCTACCCAGCCATGAAACGGGCAACAGGTCTACCAAGCTGCGGACACCAGGTCTACCCACGGCTTGCTGCGGACACCAGGTCTACCCAGCCATGAAACGGGCAACAGGTCTACCAAGCTGCGGACACCAGGTCTACCCAGGGCATGCTGCGGACACCAGGTCTACCCACGGCTTGCTGCGGACCACAGGTCTACCCACTCCAAGCTGCGGACACCAGGTCTAACTACTCCATTACGCGGACAACAGGTCTACCCACTCCATGCGGCGGACAACATGTCTACCCGCTCCATGCTGCGGACACCAGGTCTGCCCACGCCGTGATGCGGACCACAGGTCTACCTTCGCCATGCTGCACGCAGCCCGGGTCGCACCGGAGCTAGGTAGACCCGGTCGCCGCGGCCGTCGCAGCGCCCTCGCCCTCGACGGCGGACCCACGCCGCCGGTCCCGGAGGCGGGTAGACCTGGTCGCCGCGGCCACGGCGGCCGCCCATCCCGGAGCCCAGTAGACCTGGCCGCCGCGGGACCGGCCAAGTTTCCCGGAGTCGTGTAGACCTGGTCGTCGCGGCCACGGCCGCCGCCGCTGCGCCTTCGCCGGCGACGGCGGTCCCACGCCACCGGCCCCGGAGCCGCGTCGACCTGGCCGCCGCGGGACGGGCCACGTTTCGCGGATCCGGGTAGACGAGGCATCCTTGTACCATCTCGGAGCCGGGGAAACCCCACAGCCTCTTAACGCTCCGGAGCCCAAGTGCTCCAGCAGCCTTGCCCCGCCCGGCAGAATCGATTTCAAGACCAAGACATATTTTCGACAACATTTTATTTCATCATTTCATTTCATTTCTTTTCATTTCATTTTATTATTTTATTTTATTTCGTTTTGTTTTGTTTTGTTTTGTTTTGTTTTGTTTTGATTTGATTTGATTTGATTTGTTTCATTTCCTCTTTGCCTTTTTTGAATGATTGCCTCTTCTATTTACTCGGAAAGAAAATCTTTTCCGGAAAACAAAACTCTTGCCAAATCTTATTTGTGATCCCTTTGGGCCCACAGCCGAGCTGACGGAGGGCCTGTGCCCGGTTCTCGCCCTGCTGACACACTGACCCCCCCAAACGGCGTCCTCCCTACCCCACGCCTCCTCCCCCGTCCCCCAGAGACCCTACCTACAGAGCCCCCCCCCCCCACAAAACAGAACCTCACGGGCCGCAGCACAGCCAGGGGAAGCACGTACGTGCAGCGAAACTCGGCCCAAAGCCGCCGCGCCCTGGCACAACTCGCCCTGCCCCTTCCCGCCCCACGGAGGCGGCTGCATCGAGGCGACCGGCGCCGCCGTCGGCAAGCGGGTGGCCGCTTTCGGGCCGGTTCTTCCGCGGAAGGTCTGCAGAGCTCTTGGGGCCTCGGCGCGGGTTTGGGGGGCCGTGAGGGCTCGCTGTCGAGGCGCCCGGGGCCGGCACGAAGCCGCCTGCCCTCTCCCTGTCCCTGCCCCGTCTTCCGCAGCCACCCATTAACGCTGGGGGCGAGCCCGCCCTCCGCCATCAACCTCCCATGCAGCGCTTTCAGACTTTCCCCGCCCCTGCCCATTGTCGGCTGGGGGCGCCCTGCCCCCCGCCGTCAGCCTCCCTGGCAGCGCTTTCAGACTCTCTCGGGCCCCTGCCCATTGTCGGCTGGGGGCGCCCCGCCCCCCGCCCTTAGCCTCCCTGGCAGCGCTTTCAGACTGCCTCGGGCCCTGCCCATTGTCGGTTGGGGGCGCCCCGCCCCCCGCCCTCAGCCTCCCTGGCAGCGCTTTCAGACGGTCTCGTGCCCTGCCCATTGTCGGTTGGGGGCGACCCCGCCCTCCGCCATCAGCCTCCCTGGCAGCGCTTTCAGACTGCCTCGGGCCCTGCCCATTGTCGGTTGGGGGCGACCCCGCCCTCCGCCATCAGCCTCCCTGGCAGCACTTTCAGCCTCTTCCTGCCCCCGCCCACGGTCCCACCGGGCAGTTTACACGGCGGCGGCGGGAGGCTGATGCCGAGGTCGGCAGGCGGAGAGCCTGGTGCACAAGCAGGGATGGCGGCGGGATGATTGGCGCCGTCTGTCCCTGGCCAAAGAAGCTCTCTGTTCAGCTTTCTCGGAGCCTTTTGCTTGGGTGGCGTTCCTTCCTCCTCCGCCCCGGCGCCGCTCAAGCCTGCGGCAGGGCGGCAGCGCGGCGGGTGGGCGGCCGGGGGGAGGGGGGAGGGGGGGGGGAGGGAGGGAGCGCGCGAGCGAGCGAGCGAGCGAGCGCGCTGCAGAAATGAAGCCCGGAGCAGGGCCGCGGTCCATTCGAGCACGGGGAGGGGGCGCGACAACGCTGCCTGCTCCTGTCGGGGAGCGCTTGGGGAAGTGGGGTGCCGGCACCATGACGGCGGAGCGGACAGGGGCCGCGGCTGGGGAAGAGGCCGGCGGAGCTCGCCAGTGGATGCTGGCGCACGGAGCCGGCAGGGACACCTGGGCACGGCTGGGACCGAAAGTCGCCCGCCTTCACGCCCCGCCTTTCGCCGGGGGGAAGAAGACGCGAGAGCAGGGCTGCCTGCTGGGCTGCCAGTGCCCGCGGTCATGCCGGACGTGCAGGCCGACCGCCGAAGGCGTGCTCGCCGCTGCAGAGACGACAAGGGGGCCGCGCGTCCGATGGAAGAGACGGGGCGCCATCGCGCGGCGGCCGGGCTGCAAGGCCGGCCGACGGTAACAGGACTACCACGCCGCGGGCGGCCACAGACAAAGACCGGCCGAGGGCAACAGGTCTACCCAGCATTATGCCGGCCGGTACCAGGGCCGGCCGAGGGCAACAGGTCTACCCAGCATTAGGCCAGCCGGAAAGACGGCCGGCAGAGGGCAACAGGTCTACCCAGCATTAGGCCGCCACGTCCAAAGGCCGGCCGAGGGCAACAGGTCTACCCAGCATTCGGCTGGCCGGTAACACGGCGGGCCGAGGGCAACAGGTCTACCCAGCATTAGGCCGGCCGGTAACACTGCCGGCCGAGGGCAACAGGTCTACCCAGCATTAGGCCGCCACGTCCAAAGGCCGGCCGAGGGCAACAGGTCTACCCAGCATTAGGCCGCCACGTCCAAAGGCCGGCCGAGGGCAACAGGTCTACCCAGCATTCGGCCGCCACGTCCAAAGGCCGGCCGAGGGCAACAGGTCTACCCAGCATTAGGCCGCCACGTCCAAAGGCCGGCCGAGGGCAACAGGTCTACCCAGCATTAGGCCGCCACGTCCAAAGGCCGGCCGAGGGCAACAGGTCTACCCAGCATTCGGCCGCCACGTCCAAAGGCCGGCCGAGGGCAACAGGTCTACCCAGCATTAGGCCGCCACGTCCAAAGGCCGGCCGAGGGCAACAGGTCTACCCAGCATTAGGCCGGCCGGCAGAGGGCAACAGGTCTACCCAGCATTCGGCCGTCAGGTACAAAGGCCGGCCGAGGGCAACAGGTCTACCCAGCATTAGGCTGCCACGTACAAAGGCCGGCCGAGGGCAACAGGTCTACCCAGCATTCGGCCGTCAGGTACAAAGGCCGGCCGAGGGCAACAGGTCTACCCAGCATTAAGCCGCCACGTCCAAAGGCCGGCCGAGGGCAACAGGTCTACCCAGCATTCGGCCGCCACGTCCAAAGGCCGGCCGAGGGCAACAGGTCTACCCAGCATTAGGCCGCCACGTCCAAAGGCCGGCCGAGGGCAACAGGTCTACCCAGCATTAGGCCGGCCGGCAGAGGGCAACAGGTCTACTCAGCATTAGGCCGGCCGGTAAAACGGCAGGCCGAGGGCAACAGGTCTACCCAGCATTCGGCCGTCAGGTACAAAGGCCGGCCGAGGGCAACAGGTCTAACCAGCATTAGGCCGCCACGTCCAAAGGCCGGCCGAGGGCAACAGGTCTACCCAGCATTCGGCCGCCACGTCCAAAGGCCGGCCGAGGGCAACAGGTCTACCCAGCATTAGGCCGCCACGTCCAAAGGCCGGCCGAGGGCAACAGGTCTACCCAGCATTCGGCCGCCACGTCCAAAGGCCGGCCGAGGGCAACAGGTCTACCCAGCATTAGGCCGCCACGTCCAAAGGCCGGCCGAGGGCAACAGGTCTACTCAGCATTAG
>NW_028276119.1:195000-197500 GCF_052056855.1 Sturnus vulgaris
GGTGGGGGGGGGTGGGCGGCAGAGAAAAGGCGAGGAGACACACGGGGGGGGGGGGAACGAGGGAAACGGAGACTCCCATCCCGGAGACGAGAACCGAAGAGGAGAGCGGCAGAGACGGCCCTGACGGGGGGGAACCGGCCAGCCGGGCGGGAAAAGCGGCGACCTCAAGCGGGGAGAGAGAGAAACGCGACGGCGACAGAGAGAGGAGGGGAGGGCTTCGCGGGAAGGAGGAGGGGGTCGCACCCCCGTCCCCGGCGCTCTCGGCCTCGCGCGCGCGCGGCAGCACGGCACGGTACCCCCGCGGTACCCACCCGCAGACAGCCGCCCGCACGGGGGGGAGAGCCCGGGGGCGAGGCCCGCGCCTCGCCTCCCTCTCGGCCCTCTCGCTCTCTCGTCTCTCTCGCACGGCCCACGGCGGCGTCTTCGACGCCGACTCTCGCTCTCCCCGGCCACCGCCACCGCACCGCGGCACGGCCCCGGCAAGGACGAGCTCCGCCCCAGCGGCTCGTTCCGGGAGCGGGGAGCTACGGAGCGCTCCCCGAGTCTGCATTTAGGGGGACGAAGGCCCTGCGCGGCGACGACGACGACGACGTCGACGTCGACCGCGGGCAACGGGCCTGCGAGGCAACCCCAGCCGCGCCGCCGGGGTGGCCCCCCCGGACGGCGATTGATCGTCAAGCGACGCTCAGACAGGCGTAGCCCCGGGAGGAACCCGGGGCCGCAAGTGCGTTCGAAGTGTCGATGATCAATGTGTCCTGCAATTCACATTAATTCTCGCAGCTAGCTGCGTTCTTCATCGACGCACGAGCCGAGTGATCCACCGCTAAGAGTTGTCTGGCTTTCGGGACCGCTCGCGTGAAGCGGCCCCTTTTCTGTTTCTGCAGGGACGCGCGCGCCCCCGCGCGCCCCGCTTCGACCGTACGAGCACACACAAACGGAGGAGGAGGAGGAGAAAGCGCGGGGCAAAAAAGAGAAACCCCGCGCAACGCTCCGAAGGTCGGCCAAAGAAAGGCGGAGGGGCCCGCGCCCCCGACCGCCTCCCCCCGCGAGGGGAGACGCCGCCTCGCGTGCCGTCCTTCGGAGGCGGCCCAGGCGCCCGGGCTCGGCCCGACCTCCGCGCGGAGGGGCTTGTGCGGCAACGCGCCGGACCGCGGGGGGCACGGTGGCCCGCCCGGCCTCTCGATCACGGGACGACTACGCGTTCGCGGGCCGGGGGCGCGACCGCCGGCCCCCGCCGCTCCCGGCTCACTCCCTGGCTTCTCCTTTTCACCGCTCCGCCGACTCGCGGAACGCCGCCGCGCCAAAACGCGGGGGCCGGCTCTCCCGCCAGCGGCCCCTGAACGTCGCCCGAAACGCCACGCGGCGGCGGGACCGTTCCGCCGGCGCAACCCCTGGCGCGGGACCGCTTGCCCGCCGGAAGGCGAACGCCCGGCGGGCCGCGCTCCGCCACCGGCGCCGGAGGCGGGACGCCGCCGAGACCCGAGCCGGCATCGCGGAGCGCCCGAGGTCTGCCGCTCGGCAAAACCCCTCCGCCACCCGCGGCCGCACTCCCGGGACCGCCGCCGCTTCGCACCGCCGAGCTGCCCTTCCGCGAGCACGCGCCCAGCGGGCAGGCGTACGGCGGCTGAGCCGGGGGGCACCGCCCGCTCCCCTCGTTTCCACTCGGGGACCGGACGGGGAAGCGCCCCCGCGGCCGCCCCGCACGCCTCCCCTTTTTTTTGGCCCACACGCGGCCGGGAAGGGCGACGGGGAAGCGGACGGGCGGGGCCCGGGCCGGGACGGCCGCCGGTGAAGGCGGGCGCCTCGCGGCCGACCGTCCCCCCCCCCCGGGGGGGGCGGGGACACTCGCCGAGCGGCGACGCCGCCGCTCGGCACGGGGTCGCCCGCGCCCGCCGGACCTCCGGCGATGGAGGAGCCGGCCGAGCGCTGCGCCCCAACGGGCGGGGACAGCGCTCCGAGTCAGGGGTGGCCGGCGGCCGGCGCCGCCGCGGTGCGGTTCGAGGCGACAAGGCCGTCGAGGCGAGAGGCGCGCGGTCGCGCCTGACGCGGCGCCGCCCGCGAGCCCGCGGCGGCGGCTAAGGAGAAAGAGCGAGAGAGCGCGGCGGGCCCCGGCGGCCGCAACCCCGCAGCTGAGGTAGGTAAGGCAGAGAGCGCGCGCCCTCTGCCGGCGTCGCCCCGCATCGCAGAGGCCAGCGGGGTCGGCCCCCCGCGGCCGATCGCGCGCCGCGGCCTCTCCGCCGAGACCGGGCCGCAGAGAGGGGGGGGGCAGGGCGCCCCTTCCCCGGCCCGGCACGGGTGGCCCCCGCGCGCGGGCAAGCGCGGCGGGACGCCGACGACGGCGAGCGCGGCCGGTCGCGACGGACACGCCACCGCAGGGGATCGGCGGGAGTAGCTCCCCACCCCTCGATGGCGCCCCGCGCCGCCACCGCCCGACACCCGCTGCCGCCGCCGCCACCGCCGCCGCCGCCGCGGCGGGGCCGTGCCGGGCCGCCCGAGTCTT
>NW_028276119.1:202500-215000 GCF_052056855.1 Sturnus vulgaris
CGCACACCGGCACGCTTTAATAAAAAAGAACGGAGCCGCTCGCAAAACCCAGCCCCCGCCGGCAACGGCAACCACGGCAGCCGGGGCAGGCCAGACACCACGGGCCGCCCCGGCACGGTGCCTCGATCGCGCCCGGCCGATACCGAGAAAGGGCGAGGCGCCGCCGCCCCGCCCACGACACACTCTCGGGGGCTCACTCGCTCGCTCGCTCTCTGTTGGGTTGCGGGGTCCGTCCTGGGGGGGGGGACACGGCCGGCCACCGCGGCCGACCGCCGCCCCGGAAAAATTCTGCCCGCTACACGCGGGTCCCCGGCTTAGGGCCGAGGAAGGGGGACGACTTCAACAACACACGGCAGGGCCGGACACTCCCGTCACCGAGCCCCCCTTCGCAGGCAAGCAAGCGAAGCCGAGAGGCGAGGCCACACGCCCCACTGCATGTCCCCCGCTGCCCTTTCGATACGGACACAACTCTGGCAACACAGGTCGGGAGCGGGAAACGAGGCGCAGCCAACCTCGGCCAAGCGAGCCACGCCCGGGGGGCTCTCGGGGAGGGGGGCCAGGGAAAGCCCGGGCAGGCTCAACACAACCCCGGGCCGGCCCCACAGAAATCCAGCCCCGGCTGCCGGCCACCAGCGTGCACCGGGACCGACAGCCGAAGAAATGCCGCACCCGGCGAGCGGGCGGGGCCCCGGCTTAAGGCCGGGCAGAAAAGGGGCGAGGCGCCGCCGCCTCGCCCGCCACCATCCCCGGGGGAGCGAGCAGGCGCCCGGCTCCCCGTTGTCACGAAACCGGCAGCAGCCGGGCCGGAGCGGGACACACTCGCGGCTTTCTCGCCCTCTCTCTGGGCCTTTTTCTCGCTTCTCCCCCGCCTGGAACAACGCAGCCTCGCCTGGGCCGGGGGAGCGCGGTGGCTCTCGGATCGCATCGCTCTCTCTGGGGGCTTTCTCGCTTCTCCCCCGGACTGAACACGCAGCCTCGGCCTGGGCCGGGGAGCGGCTCTCGGATCGCATCGGTCTCTCTGGGGGCTTTCTCGCTTCTCCCCCGACTGAGCACGCAGCCTCGCCTGGGCCGGGGAGCGGCTCTCGGATCGCATCGGTCTCTCTCTCTGGGCTAACCTGTCCCAGTCGAACTGGGTAAGACGGGAAGCCGGACGAAGCCACGCGACTCGCCCCGACATCGGCGGTGTTCTTCTGGCCCTGGCGACCGCACGCGCGTCCGCCCTTCTCCGCCACGGACACAGGCACAGCAACAGCCTGTGGGGATACGGCCCGTCACCTCGTTCCCATAATACGGACAGATGGGCCCGAAGCGGCGGAGGCCGGAAAGAGAACCGATGTACGTGACCGAGGGGGCGCAGTGGCGCACGCCGCCTTCTACGATGACATAGCCGGAGGCAGCGAGAAACAGCGACCCCTTGGAGTACTTCCAGGCCGGCGGCGGACAACAGGTCTACCAGCCATGAAACGGGCAACAGGTCTACCGACGGCTTGCTGCGGACAACAGGTCTACCCAGCCATGAAACGGGCAACAGGTCTACCAAGCTGCGGACACCAGGTCTACCCAGGGCATGCTGCGGACACCAGGTCTACCCACGGCTTGCTGCGGACAACAGGTCTACCCAGCTGCGGACAACAGGTCTACCCAGGGCATGAAACGGGCAACAGGTCTACCAAGCTGCGGACACCAGGTCTACCCAGGGCATGCTGCGGACACCAGGTCTACCCACGGCTTGCTGCGGACAACAGGTCTACCCAGCCATGAAACGGGCAACAGGTCTACCAAGCTGCGGACACCAGGTCTACCCAGGGCATGCTGCGGACACCAGGTCTACCCACGGCTTGCTGCGGACACCAGGTCTACCCAGCCATGAAACGGGCAACAGGTCTACCAAGCTGCGGACACCAGGTCTACCCAGGGCATGCTGCGGACACCAGGTCTACCCACGGCTTGCTGCGGACAACAGGTCTACCCAGCCATGAAACGGGCAACAGGTCTACCAAGCTGCGGACACCAGGTCTACCCAGGGCATGCTGCGGACACCAGGTCTACCCAGCCATGAAACGGGCAACAGGTCTACTCACGGCTTGCTGCGGACAACAGGTCTACCCAGCCATGAAACGGGCAACAGGTCTACCAAGCTGCGGACAACAGGTCTACCCAGGGCATGCTGCGGACACCAGGTCTACCCACTCAATGCTGCGGACAACAGGTCTACCCAGGCATGAATCGGGCAACAGGTCTACCAAGCTCCGGACACCAGGTCTACCCACGGCTTGCTGCGGACAACAGGTCTACCCAGCCATGAAACGGGCAACAGGTCTACCAAGCTGCGGACAACAGGTCTACCCAGGGCATGCTGCGGACACCAGGTCTACCCACTCAATGCTGCGGACAACAGGTCTACCCAGGCATGAATCGGGCAACAGGTCTACCAAGCTCCGGACACCAGGTCTACCCACGGCTTGCTGCGGACACCAGGTCTACCCAGCCATGAAACGGGCAACAGGTCTACCAAGCTGCGGACACCAGGTCTACCCAGGGCATGCTGCGGACACCAGGTCTACCCACGGCTTGCTGCGGACACCAGGTCTACCCAGCCATGAAACGGGCAACAGGTCTACCAAGCTGCGGACACCAGGTCTACCCAGGGCATGCTGCGGACACCAGGTCTACCCACGGCTTGCTGCGGACACCAGGTCTACCCAGCCATGAAACGGGCAACAGGTCTACCAAGCTGCGGACACCAGGTCTACCCAGGGCATGCTGCGGACACCAGGTCTACCCACGGCTTGCTGCGGACAACAGGTCTACCCAGCTGCGGACAACAGGTCTACCCAGGGCATGAAACGGGCAACAGGTCTACCAAGCTGCGGACACCAGGTCTACCCAGGGCATGCTGCGGACACCAGGTCTACCCACGGCTTGCTGCGGACAACAGGTCTACCCAGCCATGAAACGGGCAACAGGTCTACCAAGCTGCGGACACCAGGTCTACCCAGGGCATGCTGCGGACACCAGGTCTACCCACGGCTTGCTGCGGACACCAGGTCTACCCAGCCATGAAACGGGCAACAGGTCTACCAAGCTGCGGACACCAGGTCTACCCAGGGCATGCTGCGGACACCAGGTCTACCCACGGCTTGCTGCGGACAACAGGTCTACCCAGCCATGAAACGGGCAACAGGTCTACCAAGCTGCGGACACCAGGTCTACCCAGGGCATGCTGCGGACACCAGGTCTACCCAGCCATGAAACGGGCAACAGGTCTACTCACGGCTTGCTGCGGACAACAGGTCTACCCAGCCATGAAACGGGCAACAGGTCTACCAAGCTGCGGACAACAGGTCTACCCAGGGCATGCTGCGGACACCAGGTCTACCCACTCAATGCTGCGGACAACAGGTCTACCCAGGCATGAATCGGGCAACAGGTCTACCAAGCTCCGGACACCAGGTCTACCCACGGCTTGCTGCGGACACCAGGTCTACCCAGCCATGAAACGGGCAACAGGTCTACCAAGCTGCGGACACCAGGTCTACCCAGGGCATGCTGCGGACACCAGGTCTACCCACTCAATGCTGCGGACAACAGGTCTACCCAGGCATGAATCGGGCAACAGGTCTACCAAGCTGCGGACACCAGGTCTACCCACGGCTTGCTGCGGACACCAGGTCTACCCAGCCATGAAACGGGCAACAGGTCTACCAAGCTGCGGACACCAGGTCTACCCAGGGCATGCTGCGGACACCAGGTCTACCCACGGCTTGCTGCGGACACCAGGTCTACCCAGCCATGAAACGGGCAACAGGTCTACCAAGCTGCGGACACCAGGTCTACCCAGGGCATGCTGCGGACACCAGGTCTACCCACGGCTTGCTGCGGACACCAGGTCTACCCAGCCATGAAACGGGCAACAGGTCTACCAAGCTGCGGACACCAGGTCTACCCAGGGCATGCTGCGGACACCAGGTCTACCCAGCCATGAAACGGGCAACAGGTCTACTCACGGCTTGCTGCGGACAACAGGTCTACCCAGCCATGAAACGGGCAACAGGTCTACCAAGCTGCGGACAACAGGTCTACCCAGGGCATGCTGCGGACACCAGGTCTACCCACTCAATGCTGCGGACAACAGGTCTACCCAGGCATGAATCGGGCAACAGGTCTACCAAGCTCCGGACACCAGGTCTACCCACGGCTTGCTGCGGACAACAGGTCTACCCAGCCATGAAACGGGCAACAGGTCTACCAAGCTGCGGACACCAGGTCTACCCAGGGCATGCTGCGGACACCAGGTCTACCCAGCCATGAAACGGGCAACAGGTCTACTCACGGCTTGCTGCGGACACCAGGTCTACCCAGCCATGAAACGGGCAACAGGTCTACCAAGCTGCGGACACCAGGTCTACCCAGGGCATGCTGCGGACACCAGGTCTACCCACTCAATGCTGCGGACAACAGGTCTACCCAGGCATGAATCGGGCAACAGGTCTACCAAGCTCCGGACACCAGGTCTACCCACGGCTTGCTGCAGACAACAGGTCTACCCAGCCATGAAACGGGCAACAGGTCTACCAAGCTGCGGACACCAGGTCTACCCAGGGCATGCTGCGGACACCAGGTCTACCCACGGCTTGCTGCGGACACCAGGTCTACCCAGCCATGAAACGGGCAACAGGTCTACCAAGCTGCGGACACCAGGTCTACCCAGGGCATGCTGCGGACAACAGGTCTACCCAGCCATGAAACGGGCAACAGGTCTACTCACGGCTTGCTGCGGACAACAGGTCTACCCAGCCATGAAACGGGCAACAGGTCTACCAAGCTGCGGACAACAGGTCTACCCAGGGCATGCTGCGGACACCAGGTCTACCCACTCAATGCTGCGGACAACAGGTCTACCCAGGCATGAATCGGGCAACAGGTCTACCAAGCTCCGGACACCATGTCTACCCACGGCTTGCTGCGGACAACAGGTCTACCCAGCCATGAAACGGGCAACAGGTCTACCAAGCTGCGGACACCAGGTCTACCCAGGGCATGCTGCGGACACCAGGTCTACCCAGCCATGAAACGGGCAACAGGTCTACTCACGGCTTGCTGCGGACAACAGGTCTACCCAGCCATGAAACGGGCAACAGGTCTACCAAGCTGCGGACACCAGGTCTACCCAGGGCATGCTGCGGACACCAGGTCTACCCACGGCTTGCTGCGGACAACAGGTCTACCCAGGCATGAAACGGGCAACAGGTCTACCAAGCTGCGGACACCAGGTCTACCCAGGGCATGCTGCGGACACCAGGTCTACCCACGGCTTGCTGCGGACAACAGGTCTACCAACTCAATGCTGCGGACAACAGGTCTACCCAGCCATGAAACGGGCAACAGGTCTACCAAGCTGCGGACACCAGGTCTACCCACGGCTTGCTGCGGACACCAGGTCTACCCAGCCATGAAACGGGCAACAGGTCTACCAAGCTGCGGACACCAGGTCTACCCAGGGCATGCTGCGGACACCAGGTCTACCCAGCCATGAAACGGGCAACAGGTCTACCAAGCTGCGGACACCAGGTCTACCCAGCCATGAAACGGGCAACAGGTCTACTCACTCAATGCTGCGGACACCAGGTCTACCCAGCCATGAAACGGGCAACAGGTCTACCAACTCAATGCTGCGGACAACAGGTCTACCCAGCCATGAAACGGGCAACAGGTCTACCAAGCTGCGGACACCAGGTCTACCCACGGCTTGCTGCGGACAACAGGTCTACCCAGGCATGAATCGGGCAACAGGTCTACCAAGCTGCGGACACCAGGTCTACCCACGGCTTGCTGCGGACACCAGGTCTACCCAGCCATGAAACGGGCAACAGGTCTACCAAGCTGCGGACACCAGGTCTACCCAGGGCATGCTGCGGACACCAGGCCTACCCAGCCATGAAACGGGCAACAGGTCTACCAAGCTGCGGACAACAGGTCTACCCAGGGCATGCTGCGGACAACAGGTCTACCCAGCCATGAAACGGGCAACAGGTCTACTCACGGCTTGCTGCGGACACCAGGTCTACCCAGCCATGAAACGGGCAACAGGTCTACCAAGCTGCGGACACCAGGTCTACCCAGGGCATGCTGCGGACACCAGGTCTACCCACGGCTTGCTGCGGACACCAGGTCTACCCAGCCATGAAACGGGCAACAGGTCTACCAGGCTGCGGACACCAGGTCTACCCAGGGCATGCTGCGGACACCAGGTCTACCCACGGCTTGCTGCGGACAACAGGTCTACCCAGCCATGAAACGGGCAACAGGTCTACCAAGCTGCGGACACCAGGTCTACCCAGGGCATGCTGCGGACACCAGGTCTACCCAGCCATGAAACGGGCAACAGGTCTACTCACGGCTTGCTGCGGACAACAGGTCTACCCAGCCATGAAACGGGCAACAGGTCTACCAAGCTGCGGACAACAGGTCTACCCAGGGCATGCTGCGGACACCAGGTCTACCCACGGCTTGCTGCGGACAACAGGTCTACCCAGGCATGAATCGGGCAACAGGTCTACCAAGCTCCGGACACCAGGTCTACCCACGGCTTGCTGCGGACAACAGGTCTACCCAGCCATGAAACGGGCAACAGGTCTACCCACTCAATGCTGCGGACAACAGGTCTACCCAGCCATGAAACGGGCAACAGGTCTACCAAGCTGCGGACACCAGGTCTACCCACTCAATGCTGCGGACACCAGGTCTACCCAGCCATGAAACGGGCAACAGGTCTACTCACGGCTTGCAGCGGACAACAGGTCTACCCAGCCATGAAACGGGCAACAGGTCTACCAAGCTGCGGACACCAGGTCTACCCAGGGCATGCTGCGGACACCAGGTCTACCCAGCCATGAAACGGGCAACAGGTCTACTCACGGCTTGCTGCGGACACCAGGTCTACCCAGCCATGAAACAGGCAACAGGTCTACCAAGCTGCGGACACCAGGTCTACCCAGCCATGAAACGGGCAACAGGTCTACCAAGCTGCGGACACCAGGTCTACCCAGGGCATGCTGCGGACACCAGGTCTACCAACTCAATGCTGCGGACAACAGGTCTACCCAGCCATGAAACGGGCAACAGGTCTACCAAGCTGCGGACACCAGGTCTACCCAGGGCATGCTGCGGACACCAGGTCTACCAACTCAATGCTGCGGACACCAGGTCTACCCAGCCATGAAACGGGCAACAGGTCTACCAACTCAATGCTGCGGGCAACAGGTCTACCCAGGCATGAATCGGGCAACAGGTCTACCAAGCTGCGGACACCAGGTCTACCCACGGCTTGCTGCGGACAACAGGTCTACCCAGGCATGAATCGGGCAACAGGTCTACCAAGCTGCGGACACCAGGTCTACCCACGGCTTGCTGCGGACACCAGGTCTACCCAGCCATGAAACGGGCAACAGGTCTACCAAGCTGCGGACACCAGGTCTACCCAGGGCATGCTGCGGACACCAGGTCTACCCAGCCATGAAACGGGCAACAGGTCTACTCACGGCTTGCTGCGGACACCAGGTCTACCCAGCCATGAAACGGGCAACAGGTCTACCAAGCTGCGGACACCAGGTCTACCCAGGGCATGCTGCGGACACCAGGTCTACCCAGCCATGAAACGGGCAACAGGTCTACTCACGGCTTGCTGCGGACACCAGGTCTACCCAGCCATGAAACGGGCAACAGGTCTACCAAGCTGCGGACACCAGGTCTACCCAGGGCATGCTGCGGACACCAGGTCTACCCACGGCTTGCTGCGGACAACAGGTCTACCCAGCCATGAAACGGGCAAGAGGTCTACCAAGCTGCGGACACCAGGTCTACCCAGGGCATGCTGCGGACACCAGGTCTACCCAGCCATGAAACGGGCAACAGGTCTACTCACGGCTTGCTGCGGACAACAGGTCTACCCAGCCATGAAACGGGCAACAGGTCTACCAAGCTGCGGACAACAGGTCTACCCAGGGCATGCTGCGGACACCAGGTCTACCCAGCCATGAAACGGGCAACAGGTCTACTCACGGCTTGCTGCGGACACCAGGTCTACCCAGCCATGAATCGGGCAACAGGTCTACCAAGCTGCGGACAACAGGTCTACCCAGGGCATGCTGCGGACACCAGGTCTACCAACTCAATGCTGCGGACACCAGGTCTACCCAGCCATGAAACGGGCAACAGGTCTACCAAGCTGCGGACACCAGGTCTACCCAGGGTATGTAGCGGACACCAGGTCTACCAACTCAATGCTGCGGACACCAGGTCTACCCAGCCATGAAACGGGCAACAGGTCTACCAAGCTGCGGACACCAGGTCTACCCAGCCATGAAACGGGCAACAGGTCTACCCACTCAATGCTGCGGACAACAGGTCTACCCAGCGATGAAACGGGCAACAGGTCTACCAAGCTGCGGACACCAGGTCTACCCAGGGCATGCTGCGGACAACAGGTCTACCCAGCCATGAAACGGGCAACAGGTCTACTCACGGCTTGCTGCGGACAACAGGTCTACCCAGCCATGAAACGGGCAACAGGTCTACCAAGCTGCGGACACCAGGTCTACCCAGGGCATGCTGCGGACACCAGGTCTACCCAGCCATGAAACGGGCAACAGGTCTACTCACGGCTTGCTGCGGACACCAGGTCTACCCAGCCATGAAACGGGCAACAGGTCTACCAAGCTGCGGACACCAGGTCTACCCACGGCTTGCTGCGGACACCAGGTCTACCCAGCCATGAAACGGGCAACAGGTCTACCAAGCTGCGGACACCAGGTCTACCCAGGGCATGCTGCGGACACCAGGTCTACCCAGCCATGAAACGGGCAACAGGTCTACTCACGGCTTGCTGCGGACACCAGGTCTACCCAGCCATGAAACGGGCAACAGGTCTACCAAGCTGCGGACACCAGGTCTACCCAGGGCATGCTGCGGACACCAGGTCTACCCACTCAATGCTGCGGACAACAGGTCTACCCAGCCATGAAACGGGCAACAGGTCTACCAAGCTGCGGACACCAGGTCTACCCAGGGCATGCTGCGGACACCAGGTCTACCAACTCAATGCTGCGGACAACAGGTCTACCCAGCCATGAAACGGGCAACAGGTCTACCAAGCTGCGGACACCAGGTCTACCCACGGCTTGCTGCGGACACCAGGTCTACCCAGCCATGAAACGGGCAACAGGTCTACCAAGCTGCGGACACCAGGTCTACCCAGGTCATGCTGCGGACACCAGGTCTACCCACGGCTTGCTGCGGACAACAGGTCTACCCACTCCAAGCTGCGGACACCAGGTCTAACTACTCCATTACGCGGACAACAGGTCTACCCACTCCATGCGGCGGACAACATGTCTACCCGCTCCATGCTGCGGACACCAGGTCTGCCCACGCCGTGATGCGGACCACAGGTCTACCTTCGCCATGCTGCACGCAGCCCGGGTCGCACCGGAGCTAGGTAGACCCGGTCGCCGCGGCCGTCGCAGCGCCCTCGCCCTCGACGGCGGACCCACGCCGCCGGTCCCGGAGGCGGGTAGACCTGGTCGCCGCGGCCACGGCGGCCGCCCATCCCGGAGCCCAGTAGACCTGGCCGCCGCGGGACCGGCCAAGTTTCCCGGAGTCGTGTAGACCTGGTCGTCGCGGCCACGGCCGCCGCCGCTGCGCCTTCGCCGGCGACGGCGGTCCCACGCCACCGGCCCCGGAGCCGCGTCGACCTGGCCGCCGCGGGACGGGCCACGTTTCGCGGATCCGGGTAGACGAGGCATCCTTGTACCATCTCGGAGCCGGGGAAACCCCACAGCCTCTTAACGCTCCGGAGCCCAAGTGCTCCAGCAGCCTTGCCCCGCCCGGCAGAATCGATTTCAAGACCAAGACATATTTTCGACAACATTTTATTTCATCATTTCATTTCATTTCTTTTCATTTCATTTTATTATTTTATTTTATTTCGTTTTGTTTTGTTTTGTTTTGTTTTGTTTTGATTTGATTTGATTTGTTTCATTTCCTCTTTGCCTTTTTTGAATGATTGCCTCTTCTATTTACTCGGAAAGAAAATCTTTTCCGGAAAACAAAACTCTTGCCAAATCTTATTTGTGATCCCTTTGGGCCCACAGCCGAGCTGACGGAGGGCCTGTGCCCGGTTCTCGCCCTGCTGACACACTGACCCCCCCAAACGGCGTCCTCCCTACCCCACGCCTCCTCCCCCGTCCCCCAGAGACCCTACCTACAGAGCCCCCCCCCACCACAAAACAGAACCTCACGGGCCGCAGCACAGCCAGGGGAAGCACGTACGTGCAGCGAAACTCGGCCCAAAGCCGCCGCGCCCTGGCACAACTCGCCCTGCCCCTTCCCGCCCCACGGAGGCGGCTGCATCGAGGCGACCGGCGCCGCCGTCGGCAAGCGGGTGGCCGCTTTCGGGCCGGTTCTTCCGCGGAAGGTCTGCAGAGCTCTTGGGGCCTCGGCGCGGGTTTGGGGGGCCGTGAGGGCTCGCTGTCGAGGCGCCCGGGGCCGGCACGAAGCCGCCTGCCCTCTCCCTGTCCCTGCCCCGTCTTCCGCAGCCACCCATTAACGCTGGGGGCGAGCCCGCCCTCCGCCATCAACCTCCCATGCAGCGCTTTCAGACTTTCCCCGCCCCTGCCCATTGTCGGCTGGGGGCGCCCTGCCCCCCGCCGTCAGCCTCCCTGGCAGCGCTTTCAGACTCTCTCGGGCCCCTGCCCATTGTCGGCTGGGGGCGCCCCGCCCCCCGCCCTCAGCCTCCCTGGCAGCGCTTTCAGACTGCCTCGGGCCCTGCCCATTGTCGGTTGGGGGCGCCCCGCCCCCCGCCCTCAGCCTCCCTGGCAGCGCTTTCAGACTGCCTCGGGCCCTGCCCATTGTCGGTTGGGGGCGACCCCGCCCTCCGCCATCAGCCTCCCTGGCAGCGCTTTCAGACTGCCTCGGGCCCTGCCCATTGTCGGTTGGGGGCGACCCCGCCCTCCGCCATCAGCCTCCCTGGCAGCACTTTCAGCCTCTTCCTGCCCCCGCCCACGGTCCCACCGGGCAGTTTACACGGCGGCGGCGGGAGGCTGATGCCGAGGTCGGCAGGCGGAGAGCCTGGTGCACAAGCAGGGATGGCGGCGGGATGATTGGCGCCGTCTGTCCCTGGTCAAAGAAGCTCTCTGTTCAGCTTTCTCGGAGCCTTTTGCTTTGGTGGCGTTCCTTCCTCCTCCGCCCCGGCGCCGCTCAAGCCTGCGGCAGGGCGGCAGCGCGGCGGGTGGGCGGCCGGGGGGAGGGGGGAGGGGGGGGGGAGGGAGGGAGCGCGCGAGCGAGCGAGCGAGCGAGCGCGCTGCAGAAATGAAGCCCGGAGCAGGGCCGCGGTCCATTCGAGCACGGGGAGGGGGCGCGACAACGCTGCCTGCTCCTGTCGGGGAGCGCTTGGGGAAGTGGGGTGCCGGCACCATGACGGCGGAGCGGACAGGGGCCGCGGCTGGGGAAGAGGCCGGCGGAGCTCGCCAGTGGATGCTGGCGCACGGAGCCGGCAGGGACACCTGGGCACGGCTGGGACCGAAAGTCGCCCGCCTTCACGCCCCGCCTTTCGCCGGGGGGAAGAAGACGCGAGAGCAGGGCTGCCTGCTGGGCTGCCAGTGCCCGCGGTCATGCCGGACGTGCAGGCCGACCGCCGAAGGCGTGCTCGCCGCTGCAGAGACGACAAGGGGGCCGCGCGTCCGATGGAAGAGACGGGGCGCCATCGCGCGGCGGCCGGGCTGCAAGGCCGGCCGACGGTAACAGGACTACCACGCCGCGGGTGGCCAGAGACAAAGACCGGCCGAGGGCAACAGGTCTACCCAGCATTATGCCGGCCGGTACCAGGGCCGGCCGAGGGCAACAGGTCTACCCAGCATTAGGCCAGCCGGAAAGACGGCCGGCAGAGGGCAACAGGTCTACCCAGCATTCGGCCGTCAGGTACAAAGGCCGGCCGAGGGCAACAGGTCTACCCAGCATTCGGCCGTCAGGTACAAAGGCCGGCCGAGGGCAACAGGTCTACCCAGCATTAGGCCGCCACGTCCAAAGGCCGGCCGAGGGCAACAGGTCTACCCAGCATTAGGCCGCCACGTCCAAAGGCCGGCCGAGGGCAACAGGTCTACCCAGCATTCGGCCACCACGTACAAAGGCCGGCCGAGGGCAACAGGTCTACCCAGCATTCGGCTGGCCGGTAACACGGCGGGCCGAGGGCAACAGGTCTACCCAGCATTAGGCCGGCCGGTAACACTGCCGGCCGAGGGCAACAGGTCTACCCAGCATTCGGCCGCCACGTCCAAAGGCCGGCCGAGGGCAACAGGTCTACCCAGCATTAGGCCGCCACGTCCAAAGGCCGGCCGAGGGCAACAGGTCTACCCAGCATTCGGCCACCACGTCCAAAGGCCGGCCGAGGGCAACAGGTCTACCCAGCATTAGGCCGGCCGGTAACACGGCCGGCCGAGGGCAAC
>NW_028276119.1:230000-242500 GCF_052056855.1 Sturnus vulgaris
GCTTGCAACCTTCGGGATCGATCACGCAGCAGAGGAAGAGAGCGGGGGGTGCCGCCACCCGCCCGCGGGCCGCAAGACAACGGAAAACGGAGCAGCTGCCACCGACCACGCCGCGGGCCACCGGCTTTCGCCCGCCTCGCAGCGATCGGCTTCCCACCCGGAAAAAAAGCCGGGGGGAAGGGCAAGCCACCGCACCAAAAAAAAAACTAAAAAAAAAAGCACGCCATGCGTCGCACGACCCGTGCTAGCCACGGGGGTCACGAGCCAGGGGTGGGGGCGAGAACGCGCCTCTCAACTCCTCCCGTAAAACCCCTCCAACCACCGGACATACGGTCTCTTTTCTCACTCGCCAACACAGCCAGCCCTTCTCTCTCGCCTTTCGCTTTCGCTTCGGTGGCGGCCCGTGACCCTTCGTCAGCGCGCGCTTCTCGGTGCCGCGGCTTAGGGCCGCGAGAGAAAAAGAACGGAGGCCGGGCGGGCACCCCCACACTGCCCCGCACACCGGCACGCTTTAATAAAAAAGAACGGAGCCGCTCGCAAAACCCAGCCCCCGCCGGCAACGGCAACCACGGCAGCCGGGGCAGGCCAGACACCACGGGCCGCCCCGGCACGGTGCCTCGATCGCGCCCGGCCGATACCGAGAAAGGGCGAGGCGCCGCCGCCCCGCCCACGACACACTCTCGGGGGCTCACTCGCTCGCTCGCTCTCTGTTGGGTTGCGGGGTCCGTCCTGGGGGGGGGGACACGGCCGGCCACCGCGGCCGACCGCCGCCCCGGAAAAATTCTGCCCGCTACACGCGGGTCCCCGGCTTAGGGCCGAGGAAGGGGGACGACTTCAACAACACACGGCAGGGCCGGACACTCCCGTCACCGAGCCCCCCTTCGCAGGCAAGCAAGCGAAGCCGAGAGGCGAGGCCACACGCCCCACTGCATGTCCCCCGCTGCCCTTTCGATACGGACACAACTCTGGCAACACAGGTCGGGAGCGGGAAACGAGGCGCAGCCAACCTCGGCCAAGCGAGCCACGCCCGGGGGGCTCTCGGGGAGGGGGGCCAGGGAAAGCCCGGGCAGGCTCAACACAACCCCGGGCCGGCCCCACAGAAATCCAGCCCCGGCTGCCGGCCACCAGCGTGCACCGGGACCGACAGCCGAAGAAATGCCGCACCCGGCGAGCGGGCGGGGCCCCGGCTTAAGGCCGGGCAGAAAAGGGGCGAGGCGCCGCCGCCTCGCCCGCCACCATCCCCGGGGGAGCGAGCAGGCGCCCGGCTCCCCGTTGTCACGAAACCGGCAGCAGCCGGGCCGGAGCGGGACACACTCGCGGCTTTCTCGCCCTCTCTCTGGGCCTTTTTCTCGCTTCTCCCCCGCCTGGAACAACGCAGCCTCGCCTGGGCCGGGGGAGCGCGGTGGCTCTCGGATCGCATCGCTCTCTCTGGGGGCTTTCTCGCTTCTCCCCCGGACTGAACACGCAGCCTCGGCCTGGGCCGGGGAGCGGCTCTCGGATCGCATCGGTCTCTCTGGGGGCTTTCTCGCTTCTCCCCCGACTGAGCACGCAGCCTCGCCTGGGCCGGGGAGCGGCTCTCGGATCGCATCGGTCTCTCTCTCTGGGCTAACCTGTCCCAGTCGAACTGGGTAAGACGGGAAGCCGGACGAAGCCACGCGACTCGCCCCGACATCGGCGGTGTTCTTCTGGCCCTGGCGACCGCACGCGCGTCCGCCCTTCTCCGCCACGGACACAGGCACGGCAACAGCCTGTGGGGATACGGCCCGTCACCTCGTTCCCATAATACGGACAGATGGGCCCGAAGCGGCGGAGGCCGGAAAGAGAACCGATGTACGTGACCGAGGGGGCGCAGTGGCGCACGCCGCCTTCTACGATGACATAGCCGGAGGCAGCGAGAAACAGCGACCCCTTGGAGTACTTCCAGGCCGGCGGCGGACAACAGGTCTACCAGCCATGAAACGGGCAACAGGTCTACCGACGGCTTGCTGCGGACAACAGGTCTACCCAGCCATGAAACGGGCAACAGGTCTACCAAGCTGCGGACACCAGGTCTACCCAGGGCATGCTGCGGACACCAGGTCTACCCACGGCTTGCTGCGGACAACAGGTCTACCCAGCTGCGGACAACAGGTCTACCCAGGGCATGAAACGGGCAACAGGTCTACCAAGCTGCGGACACCAGGTCTACCCAGGGCATGCTGCGGACACCAGGTCTACCCACGGCTTGCTGCGGACAACAGGTCTACCCAGCCATGAAACGGGCAACAGGTCTACCAAGCTGCGGACACCAGGTCTACCCAGGGCATGCTGCGGACACCAGGTCTACCCACGGCTTGCTGCGGACACCAGGTCTACCCAGCCATGAAACGGGCAACAGGTCTACCAAGCTGCGGACACCAGGTCTACCCAGGGCATGCTGCGGACACCAGGTCTACCCACGGCTTGCTGCGGACAACAGGTCTACCCAGCCATGAAACGGGCAACAGGTCTACCAAGCTGCGGACACCAGGTCTACCCAGGGCATGCTGCGGACACCAGGTCTACCCAGCCATGAAACGGGCAACAGGTCTACTCACGGCTTGCTGCGGACAACAGGTCTACCCAGCCATGAAACGGGCAACAGGTCTACCAAGCTGCGGACAACAGGTCTACCCAGGGCATGCTGCGGACACCAGGTCTACCCACTCAATGCTGCGGACAACAGGTCTACCCAGGCATGAATCGGGCAACAGGTCTACCAAGCTCCGGACACCAGGTCTACCCACGGCTTGCTGCGGACAACAGGTCTACCCAGCCATGAAACGGGCAACAGGTCTACCAAGCTGCGGACAACAGGTCTACCCAGGGCATGCTGCGGACACCAGGTCTACCCACTCAATGCTGCGGACAACAGGTCTACCCAGGCATGAATCGGGCAACAGGTCTACCAAGCTCCGGACACCAGGTCTACCCACGGCTTGCTGCGGACACCAGGTCTACCCAGCCATGAAACGGGCAACAGGTCTACCAAGCTGCGGACACCAGGTCTACCCAGGGCATGCTGCGGACACCAGGTCTACCCACGGCTTGCTGCGGACACCAGGTCTACCCAGCCATGAAACGGGCAACAGGTCTACCAAGCTGCGGACACCAGGTCTACCCAGGGCATGCTGCGGACACCAGGTCTACCCACGGCTTGCTGCGGACACCAGGTCTACCCAGCCATGAAACGGGCAACAGGTCTACCAAGCTGCGGACACCAGGTCTACCCAGGGCATGCTGCGGACACCAGGTCTACCCACGGCTTGCTGCGGACAACAGGTCTACCCAGCTGCGGACAACAGGTCTACCCAGGGCATGAAACGGGCAACAGGTCTACCAAGCTGCGGACACCAGGTCTACCCAGGGCATGCTGCGGACACCAGGTCTACCCACGGCTTGCTGCGGACAACAGGTCTACCCAGCCATGAAACGGGCAACAGGTCTACCAAGCTGCGGACACCAGGTCTACCCAGGGCATGCTGCGGACACCAGGTCTACCCACGGCTTGCTGCGGACACCAGGTCTACCCAGCCATGAAACGGGCAACAGGTCTACCAAGCTGCGGACACCAGGTCTACCCAGGGCATGCTGCGGACACCAGGTCTACCCACGGCTTGCTGCGGACAACAGGTCTACCCAGCCATGAAACGGGCAACAGGTCTACCAAGCTGCGGACACCAGGTCTACCCAGGGCATGCTGCGGACACCAGGTCTACCCAGCCATGAAACGGGCAACAGGTCTACTCACGGCTTGCTGCGGACAACAGGTCTACCCAGCCATGAAACGGGCAACAGGTCTACCAAGCTGCGGACAACAGGTCTACCCAGGGCATGCTGCGGACACCAGGTCTACCCACTCAATGCTGCGGACAACAGGTCTACCCAGGCATGAATCGGGCAACAGGTCTACCAAGCTCCGGACACCAGGTCTACCCACGGCTTGCTGCGGACACCAGGTCTACCCAGCCATGAAACGGGCAACAGGTCTACCAAGCTGCGGACACCAGGTCTACCCAGGGCATGCTGCGGACACCAGGTCTACCCACTCAATGCTGCGGACAACAGGTCTACCCAGGCATGAATCGGGCAACAGGTCTACCAAGCTGCGGACACCAGGTCTACCCACGGCTTGCTGCGGACACCAGGTCTACCCAGCCATGAAACGGGCAACAGGTCTACCAAGCTGCGGACACCAGGTCTACCCAGGGCATGCTGCGGACACCAGGTCTACCCACGGCTTGCTGCGGACACCAGGTCTACCCAGCCATGAAACGGGCAACAGGTCTACCAAGCTGCGGACACCAGGTCTACCCAGGGCATGCTGCGGACACCAGGTCTACCCACGGCTTGCTGCGGACACCAGGTCTACCCAGCCATGAAACGGGCAACAGGTCTACCAAGCTGCGGACACCAGGTCTACCCAGGGCATGCTGCGGACACCAGGTCTACCCAGCCATGAAACGGGCAACAGGTCTACTCACGGCTTGCTGCGGACAACAGGTCTACCCAGCCATGAAACGGGCAACAGGTCTACCAAGCTGCGGACAACAGGTCTACCCAGGGCATGCTGCGGACACCAGGTCTACCCACTCAATGCTGCGGACAACAGGTCTACCCAGGCATGAATCGGGCAACAGGTCTACCAAGCTCCGGACACCAGGTCTACCCACGGCTTGCTGCGGACAACAGGTCTACCCAGCCATGAAACGGGCAACAGGTCTACCAAGCTGCGGACACCAGGTCTACCCAGGGCATGCTGCGGACACCAGGTCTACCCAGCCATGAAACGGGCAACAGGTCTACTCACGGCTTGCTGCGGACACCAGGTCTACCCAGCCATGAAACGGGCAACAGGTCTACCAAGCTGCGGACACCAGGTCTACCCAGGGCATGCTGCGGACACCAGGTCTACCCACTCAATGCTGCGGACAACAGGTCTACCCAGGCATGAATCGGGCAACAGGTCTACCAAGCTCCGGACACCAGGTCTACCCACGGCTTGCTGCAGACAACAGGTCTACCCAGCCATGAAACGGGCAACAGGTCTACCAAGCTGCGGACACCAGGTCTACCCAGGGCATGCTGCGGACACCAGGTCTACCCACGGCTTGCTGCGGACACCAGGTCTACCCAGCCATGAAACGGGCAACAGGTCTACCAAGCTGCGGACACCAGGTCTACCCAGGGCATGCTGCGGACAACAGGTCTACCCAGCCATGAAACGGGCAACAGGTCTACTCACGGCTTGCTGCGGACAACAGGTCTACCCAGCCATGAAACGGGCAACAGGTCTACCAAGCTGCGGACAACAGGTCTACCCAGGGCATGCTGCGGACACCAGGTCTACCCACTCAATGCTGCGGACAACAGGTCTACCCAGGCATGAATCGGGCAACAGGTCTACCAAGCTCCGGACACCATGTCTACCCACGGCTTGCTGCGGACAACAGGTCTACCCAGCCATGAAACGGGCAACAGGTCTACCAAGCTGCGGACACCAGGTCTACCCAGGGCATGCTGCGGACACCAGGTCTACCCAGCCATGAAACGGGCAACAGGTCTACTCACGGCTTGCTGCGGACAACAGGTCTACCCAGCCATGAAACGGGCAACAGGTCTACCAAGCTGCGGACACCAGGTCTACCCAGGGCATGCTGCGGACACCAGGTCTACCCACGGCTTGCTGCGGACAACAGGTCTACCCAGGCATGAAACGGGCAACAGGTCTACCAAGCTGCGGACACCAGGTCTACCCAGGGCATGCTGCGGACACCAGGTCTACCCACGGCTTGCTGCGGACAACAGGTCTACCAACTCAATGCTGCGGACAACAGGTCTACCCAGCCATGAAACGGGCAACAGGTCTACCAAGCTGCGGACACCAGGTCTACCCACGGCTTGCTGCGGACACCAGGTCTACCCAGCCATGAAACGGGCAACAGGTCTACCAAGCTGCGGACACCAGGTCTACCCAGGGCATGCTGCGGACACCAGGTCTACCCAGCCATGAAACGGGCAACAGGTCTACCAAGCTGCGGACACCAGGTCTACCCAGCCATGAAACGGGCAACAGGTCTACTCACTCAATGCTGCGGACACCAGGTCTACCCAGCCATGAAACGGGCAACAGGTCTACCAACTCAATGCTGCGGACAACAGGTCTACCCAGCCATGAAACGGGCAACAGGTCTACCAAGCTGCGGACACCAGGTCTACCCACGGCTTGCTGCGGACAACAGGTCTACCCAGGCATGAATCGGGCAACAGGTCTACCAAGCTGCGGACACCAGGTCTACCCACGGCTTGCTGCGGACACCAGGTCTACCCAGCCATGAAACGGGCAACAGGTCTACCAAGCTGCGGACACCAGGTCTACCCAGGGCATGCTGCGGACACCAGGCCTACCCAGCCATGAAACGGGCAACAGGTCTACCAAGCTGCGGACAACAGGTCTACCCAGGGCATGCTGCGGACAACAGGTCTACCCAGCCATGAAACGGGCAACAGGTCTACTCACGGCTTGCTGCGGACACCAGGTCTACCCAGCCATGAAACGGGCAACAGGTCTACCAAGCTGCGGACACCAGGTCTACCCAGGGCATGCTGCGGACACCAGGTCTACCCACGGCTTGCTGCGGACACCAGGTCTACCCAGCCATGAAACGGGCAACAGGTCTACCAGGCTGCGGACACCAGGTCTACCCAGGGCATGCTGCGGACACCAGGTCTACCCACGGCTTGCTGCGGACAACAGGTCTACCCAGCCATGAAACGGGCAACAGGTCTACCAAGCTGCGGACACCAGGTCTACCCAGGGCATGCTGCGGACACCAGGTCTACCCAGCCATGAAACGGGCAACAGGTCTACTCACGGCTTGCTGCGGACAACAGGTCTACCCAGCCATGAAACGGGCAACAGGTCTACCAAGCTGCGGACAACAGGTCTACCCAGGGCATGCTGCGGACACCAGGTCTACCCACGGCTTGCTGCGGACAACAGGTCTACCCAGGCATGAATCGGGCAACAGGTCTACCAAGCTCCGGACACCAGGTCTACCCACGGCTTGCTGCGGACAACAGGTCTACCCAGCCATGAAACGGGCAACAGGTCTACCCACTCAATGCTGCGGACAACAGGTCTACCCAGCCATGAAACGGGCAACAGGTCTACCAAGCTGCGGACACCAGGTCTACCCACTCAATGCTGCGGACACCAGGTCTACCCAGCCATGAAACGGGCAACAGGTCTACTCACGGCTTGCAGCGGACAACAGGTCTACCCAGCCATGAAACGGGCAACAGGTCTACCAAGCTGCGGACACCAGGTCTACCCAGGGCATGCTGCGGACACCAGGTCTACCCAGCCATGAAACGGGCAACAGGTCTACTCACGGCTTGCTGCGGACACCAGGTCTACCCAGCCATGAAACAGGCAACAGGTCTACCAAGCTGCGGACACCAGGTCTACCCAGCCATGAAACGGGCAACAGGTCTACCAAGCTGCGGACACCAGGTCTACCCAGGGCATGCTGCGGACACCAGGTCTACCAACTCAATGCTGCGGACAACAGGTCTACCCAGCCATGAAACGGGCAACAGGTCTACCAAGCTGCGGACACCAGGTCTACCCAGGGCATGCTGCGGACACCAGGTCTACCAACTCAATGCTGCGGACACCAGGTCTACCCAGCCATGAAACGGGCAACAGGTCTACCAACTCAATGCTGCGGGCAACAGGTCTACCCAGGCATGAATCGGGCAACAGGTCTACCAAGCTGCGGACACCAGGTCTACCCACGGCTTGCTGCGGACAACAGGTCTACCCAGGCATGAATCGGGCAACAGGTCTACCAAGCTGCGGACACCAGGTCTACCCACGGCTTGCTGCGGACACCAGGTCTACCCAGCCATGAAACGGGCAACAGGTCTACCAAGCTGCGGACACCAGGTCTACCCAGGGCATGCTGCGGACACCAGGTCTACCCAGCCATGAAACGGGCAACAGGTCTACTCACGGCTTGCTGCGGACACCAGGTCTACCCAGCCATGAAACGGGCAACAGGTCTACCAAGCTGCGGACACCAGGTCTACCCAGGGCATGCTGCGGACACCAGGTCTACCCAGCCATGAAACGGGCAACAGGTCTACTCACGGCTTGCTGCGGACACCAGGTCTACCCAGCCATGAAACGGGCAACAGGTCTACCAAGCTGCGGACACCAGGTCTACCCAGGGCATGCTGCGGACACCAGGTCTACCCACGGCTTGCTGCGGACAACAGGTCTACCCAGCCATGAAACGGGCAAGAGGTCTACCAAGCTGCGGACACCAGGTCTACCCAGGGCATGCTGCGGACACCAGGTCTACCCAGCCATGAAACGGGCAACAGGTCTACTCACGGCTTGCTGCGGACAACAGGTCTACCCAGCCATGAAACGGGCAACAGGTCTACCAAGCTGCGGACAACAGGTCTACCCAGGGCATGCTGCGGACACCAGGTCTACCCAGCCATGAAACGGGCAACAGGTCTACTCACGGCTTGCTGCGGACACCAGGTCTACCCAGCCATGAATCGGGCAACAGGTCTACCAAGCTGCGGACAACAGGTCTACCCAGGGCATGCTGCGGACACCAGGTCTACCAACTCAATGCTGCGGACACCAGGTCTACCCAGCCATGAAACGGGCAACAGGTCTACCAAGCTGCGGACACCAGGTCTACCCAGGGTATGTAGCGGACACCAGGTCTACCAACTCAATGCTGCGGACACCAGGTCTACCCAGCCATGAAACGGGCAACAGGTCTACCAAGCTGCGGACACCAGGTCTACCCAGCCATGAAACGGGCAACAGGTCTACCCACTCAATGCTGCGGACAACAGGTCTACCCAGCCATGAAACGGGCAACAGGTCTACCAAGCTGCGGACACCAGGTCTACCCAGGGCATGCTGCGGACAACAGGTCTACCCAGCCATGAAACGGGCAACAGGTCTACTCACGGCTTGCTGCGGACAACAGGTCTACCCAGCCATGAAACGGGCAACAGGTCTACCAAGCTGCGGACACCAGGTCTACCCAGGGCATGCTGCGGACACCAGGTCTACCCAGCCATGAAACGGGCAACAGGTCTACTCACGGCTTGCTGCGGACACCAGGTCTACCCAGCCATGAAACGGGCAACAGGTCTACCAAGCTGCGGACACCAGGTCTACCCACGGCTTGCTGCGGACACCAGGTCTACCCAGCCATGAAACGGGCAACAGGTCTACCAAGCTGCGGACACCAGGTCTACCCAGGGCATGCTGCGGACACCAGGTCTACCCAGCCATGAAACGGGCAACAGGTCTACTCACGGCTTGCTGCGGACACCAGGTCTACCCAGCCATGAAACGGGCAACAGGTCTACCAAGCTGCGGACACCAGGTCTACCCAGGGCATGCTGCGGACACCAGGTCTACCCACTCAATGCTGCGGACAACAGGTCTACCCAGCCATGAAACGGGCAACAGGTCTACCAAGCTGCGGACACCAGGTCTACCCAGGGCATGCTGCGGACACCAGGTCTACCAACTCAATGCTGCGGACAACAGGTCTACCCAGCCATGAAACGGGCAACAGGTCTACCAAGCTGCGGACACCAGGTCTACCCACGGCTTGCTGCGGACACCAGGTCTACCCAGCCATGAAACGGGCAACAGGTCTACCAAGCTGCGGACACCAGGTCTACCCAGGTCATGCTGCGGACACCAGGTCTACCCACGGCTTGCTGCGGACAACAGGTCTACCCACTCCAAGCTGCGGACACCAGGTCTAACTACTCCATTACGCGGACAACAGGTCTACCCACTCCATGCGGCGGACAACATGTCTACCCGCTCCATGCTGCGGACACCAGGTCTGCCCACGCCGTGATGCGGACCACAGGTCTACCTTCGCCATGCTGCACGCAGCCCGGGTCGCACCGGAGCTAGGTAGACCCGGTCGCCGCGGCCGTCGCAGCGCCCTCGCCCTCGACGGCGGACCCACGCCGCCGGTCCCGGAGGCGGGTAGACCTGGTCGCCGCGGCCACGGCGGCCGCCCATCCCGGAGCCCAGTAGACCTGGCCGCCGCGGGACCGGCCAAGTTTCCCGGAGTCGTGTAGACCTGGTCGTCGCGGCCACGGCCGCCGCCGCTGCGCCTTCGCCGGCGACGGCGGTCCCACGCCACCGGCCCCGGAGCCGCGTCGACCTGGCCGCCGCGGGACGGGCCACGTTTCGCGGATCCGGGTAGACGAGGCATCCTTGTACCATCTCGGAGCCGGGGAAACCCCACAGCCTCTTAACGCTCCGGAGCCCAAGTGCTCCAGCAGCCTTGCCCCGCCCGGCAGAATCGATTTCAAGACCAAGACATATTTTCGACAACATTTTATTTCATCATTTCATTTCATTTCTTTTCATTTCATTTTATTATTTTATTTTATTTCGTTTTGTTTTGTTTTGTTTTGTTTTGTTTTGATTTGATTTGATTTGTTTCATTTCCTCTTTGCCTTTTTTGAATGATTGCCTCTTCTATTTACTCGGAAAGAAAATCTTTTCCGGAAAACAAAACTCTTGCCAAATCTTATTTGTGATCCCTTTGGGCCCACAGCCGAGCTGACGGAGGGCCTGTGCCCGGTTCTCGCCCTGCTGACACACTGACCCCCCCAAACGGCGTCCTCCCTACCCCACGCCTCCTCCCCCGTCCCCCAGAGACCCTACCTACAGAGCCCCCCCCCACCACAAAACAGAACCTCACGGGCCGCAGCACAGCCAGGGGAAGCACGTACGTGCAGCGAAACTCGGCCCAAAGCCGCCGCGCCCTGGCACAACTCGCCCTGCCCCTTCCCGCCCCACGGAGGCGGCTGCATCGAGGCGACCGGCGCCGCCGTCGGCAAGCGGGTGGCCGCTTTCGGGCCGGTTCTTCCGCGGAAGGTCTGCAGAGCTCTTGGGGCCTCGGCGCGGGTTTGGGGGGCCGTGAGGGCTCGCTGTCGAGGCGCCCGGGGCCGGCACGAAGCCGCCTGCCCTCTCCCTGTCCCTGCCCCGTCTTCCGCAGCCACCCATTAACGCTGGGGGCGAGCCCGCCCTCCGCCATCAACCTCCCATGCAGCGCTTTCAGACTTTCCCCGCCCCTGCCCATTGTCGGCTGGGGGCGCCCTGCCCCCCGCCGTCAGCCTCCCTGGCAGCGCTTTCAGACTCTCTCGGGCCCCTGCCCATTGTCGGCTGGGGGCGCCCCGCCCCCCGCCCTCAGCCTCCCTGGCAGCGCTTTCAGACTGCCTCGGGCCCTGCCCATTGTCGGTTGGGGGCGCCCCGCCCCCCGCCCTCAGCCTCCCTGGCAGCGCTTTCAGACTGCCTCGGGCCCTGCCCATTGTCGGTTGGGGGCGACCCCGCCCTCCGCCATCAGCCTCCCTGGCAGCGCTTTCAGACTGCCTCGGGCCCTGCCCATTGTCGGTTGGGGGCGACCCCGCCCTCCGCCATCAGCCTCCCTGGCAGCACTTTCAGCCTCTTCCTGCCCCCGCCCACGGTCCCACCGGGCAGTTTACACGGCGGCGGCGGGAGGCTGATGCCGAGGTCGGCAGGCGGAGAGCCTGGTGCACAAGCAGGGATGGCGGCGGGATGATTGGCGCCGTCTGTCCCTGGTCAAAGAAGCTCTCTGTTCAGCTTTCTCGGAGCCTTTTGCTTTGGTGGCGTTCCTTCCTCCTCCGCCCCGGCGCCGCTCAAGCCTGCGGCAGGGCGGCAGCGCGGCGGGTGGGCGGCCGGGGGGAGGGGGGAGGGGGGGGGGAGGGAGGGAGCGCGCGAGCGAGCGAGCGAGCGAGCGCGCTGCAGAAATGAAGCCCGGAGCAGGGCCGCGGTCCATTCGAGCACGGGGAGGGGGCGCGACAACGCTGCCTGCTCCTGTCGGGGAGCGCTTGGGGAAGTGGGGTGCCGGCACCATGACGGCGGAGCGGACAGGGGCCGCGGCTGGGGAAGAGGCCGGCGGAGCTCGCCAGTGGATGCTGGCGCACGGAGCCGGCAGGGACACCTGGGCACGGCTGGGACCGAAAGTCGCCCGCCTTCACGCCCCGCCTTTCGCCGGGGGGAAGAAGACGCGAGAGCAGGGCTGCCTGCTGGGCTGCCAGTGCCCGCGGTCATGCCGGACGTGCAGGCCGACCGCCGAAGGCGTGCTCGCCGCTGCAGAGACGACAAGGGGGCCGCGCGTCCGATGGAAGAGACGGGGCGCCATCGCGCGGCGGCCGGGCTGCAAGGCCGGCCGACGGTAACAGGACTACCACGCCGCGGGTGGCCAGAGACAAAGACCGGCCGAGGGCAACAGGTCTACCCAGCATTATGCCGGCCGGTACCAGGGCCGGCCGAGGGCAACAGGTCTACCCAGCATTAGGCCAGCCGGAAAGACGGCCGGCAGAGGGCAACAGGTCTACCCAGCATTCGGCCGTCAGGTACAAAGGCCGGCCGAGGGCAACAGGTC
>NW_028276119.1:250000-252500 GCF_052056855.1 Sturnus vulgaris
CGCGGCGCCCCTCCCGAAGAAGCGGCGCCGACGACGGACGGCCCGGACGACGGGGGCCGGCTTCGCTTCCCCCTCCCCCCCCCCAAACACCGCGCCTCCCCCGCGACCTTCTCTCTTCTCCCTTTCCCCCGTGCCCCGCCCGGCGCCCGCGCGCCGGGGGGTGGGGGGGGGTGGGCGGCAGAGAAAAGGCGAGGAGACACACGGGGGGGGGGGGAACGAGGGAAACGGAGACTCCCATCCCGGAGACGAGAACCGAAGAGGAGAGCGGCAGAGACGGCCCTGACGGGGGGGAACCGGCCAGCCGGGCGGGAAAAGCGGCGACCTCAAGCGGGGAGAGAGAGAAACGCGACGGCGACAGAGAGAGGAGGGGAGGGCTTCGCGGGAAGGAGGAGGGGGTCGCACCCCCGTCCCCGGCGCTCTCGGCCTCGCGCGCGCGCGGCAGCACGGCACGGTACCCCCGCGGTACCCACCCGCAGACAGCCGCCCGCACGGGGGGGAGAGCCCGGGGGCGAGGCCCGCGCCTCGCCTCCCTCTCGGCCCTCTCGCTCTCTCGTCTCTCTCGCACGGCCCACGGCGGCGTCTTCGACGCCGACTCTCGCTCTCCCCGGCCACCGCCACCGCACCGCGGCACGGCCCCGGCAAGGACGAGCTCCGCCCCAGCGGCTCGTTCCGGGAGCGGGGAGCTACGGAGCGCTCCCCGAGTCTGCATTTAGGGGGACGAAGGCCCTGCGCGGCGACGACGACGACGACGTCGACGTCGACCGCGGGCAACGGGCCTGCGAGGCAACCCCAGCCGCGCCGCCGGGGTGGCCCCCCCGGACGGCGATTGATCGTCAAGCGACGCTCAGACAGGCGTAGCCCCGGGAGGAACCCGGGGCCGCAAGTGCGTTCGAAGTGTCGATGATCAATGTGTCCTGCAATTCACATTAATTCTCGCAGCTAGCTGCGTTCTTCATCGACGCACGAGCCGAGTGATCCACCGCTAAGAGTTGTCTGGCTTTCGGGACCGCTCGCGTGAAGCGGCCCCTTTTCTGTTTCTGCAGGGACGCGCGCGCCCCCGCGCGCCCCGCTTCGACCGTACGAGCACACACAAACGGAGGAGGAGGAGGAGAAAGCGCGGGGCAAAAAAGAGAAACCCCGCGCAACGCTCCGAAGGTCGGCCAAAGAAAGGCGGAGGGGCCCGCGCCCCCGACCGCCTCCCCCCGCGAGGGGAGACGCCGCCTCGCGTGCCGTCCTTCGGAGGCGGCCCAGGCGCCCGGGCTCGGCCCGACCTCCGCGCGGAGGGGCTTGTGCGGCAACGCGCCGGACCGCGGGGGGCACGGTGGCCCGCCCGGCCTCTCGATCACGGGACGACTACGCGTTCGCGGGCCGGGGGCGCGACCGCCGGCCCCCGCCGCTCCCGGCTCACTCCCTGGCTTCTCCTTTTCACCGCTCCGCCGACTCGCGGAACGCCGCCGCGCCAAAACGCGGGGGCCGGCTCTCCCGCCAGCGGCCCCTGAACGTCGCCCGAAACGCCACGCGGCGGCGGGACCGTTCCGCCGGCGCAACCCCTGGCGCGGGACCGCTTGCCCGCCGGAAGGCGAACGCCCGGCGGGCCGCGCTCCGCCACCGGCGCCGGAGGCGGGACGCCGCCGAGACCCGAGCCGGCATCGCGGAGCGCCCGAGGTCTGCCGCTCGGCAAAACCCCTCCGCCACCCGCGGCCGCACTCCCGGGACCGCCGCCGCTTCGCACCGCCGAGCTGCCCTTCCGCGAGCACGCGCCCAGCGGGCAGGCGTACGGCGGCTGAGCCGGGGGGCACCGCCCGCTCCCCTCGTTTCCACTCGGGGACCGGACGGGGAAGCGCCCCCGCGGCCGCCCCGCACGCCTCCCCTTTTTTTTGGCCCACACGCGGCCGGGAAGGGCGACGGGGAAGCGGACGGGCGGGGCCCGGGCCGGGACGGCCGCCGGTGAAGGCGGGCGCCTCGCGGCCGACCGTCCCCCCCCCCCGGGGGGGGCGGGGACACTCGCCGAGCGGCGACGCCGCCGCTCGGCACGGGGTCGCCCGCGCCCGCCGGACCTCCGGCGATGGAGGAGCCGGCCGAGCGCTGCGCCCCAACGGGCGGGGACAGCGCTCCGAGTCAGGGGTGGCCGGCGGCCGGCGCCGCCGCGGTGCGGTTCGAGGCGACAAGGCCGTCGAGGCGAGAGGCGCGCGGTCGCGCCTGACGCGGCGCCGCCCGCGAGCCCGCGGCGGCGGCTAAGGAGAAAGAGCGAGAGAGCGCGGCGGGCCCCGGCGGCCGCAACCCCGCAGCTGAGGTAGGTAAGGCAGAGAGCGCGCGCCCTCTGCCGGCGTCGCCCCGCATCGCAGAGGCCAGCGGGGTCGGCCCCCCGCGGCCGATCGCGCGCCGCGGCCTCTCCGCCGAGACCGGGCCGCAGAGAGGGGGGGGGCAGGGCGCCCCTTCCCCGGCCCGGCACGGGTGGCCCCCGCGCGCGGGCAAGCGCGGCGGGACGCCGACGACGGCG
>NW_028276119.1:257500-267500 GCF_052056855.1 Sturnus vulgaris
CTTTTCTCACTCGCCAACACAGCCAGCCCTTCTCTCTCGCCTTTCGCTTTCGCTTCGGTGGCGGCCCGTGACCCTTCGTCAGCGCGCGCTTCTCGGTGCCGCGGCTTAGGGCCGCGAGAGAAAAAGAACGGAGGCCGGGCGGGCACCCCCACACTGCCCCGCACACCGGCACGCTTTAATAAAAAAGAACGGAGCCGCTCGCAAAACCCAGCCCCCGCCGGCAACGGCAACCACGGCAGCCGGGGCAGGCCAGACACCACGGGCCGCCCCGGCACGGTGCCTCGATCGCGCCCGGCCGATACCGAGAAAGGGCGAGGCGCCGCCGCCCCGCCCACGACACACTCTCGGGGGCTCACTCGCTCGCTCGCTCTCTGTTGGGTTGCGGGGTCCGTCCTGGGGGGGGGGACACGGCCGGCCACCGCGGCCGACCGCCGCCCCGGAAAAATTCTGCCCGCTACACGCGGGTCCCCGGCTTAGGGCCGAGGAAGGGGGACGACTTCAACAACACACGGCAGGGCCGGACACTCCCGTCACCGAGCCCCCCTTCGCAGGCAAGCAAGCGAAGCCGAGAGGCGAGGCCACACGCCCCACTGCATGTCCCCCGCTGCCCTTTCGATACGGACACAACTCTGGCAACACAGGTCGGGAGCGGGAAACGAGGCGCAGCCAACCTCGGCCAAGCGAGCCACGCCCGGGGGGCTCTCGGGGAGGGGGGCCAGGGAAAGCCCGGGCAGGCTCAACACAACCCCGGGCCGGCCCCACAGAAATCCAGCCCCGGCTGCCGGCCACCAGCGTGCACCGGGACCGACAGCCGAAGAAATGCCGCACCCGGCGAGCGGGCGGGGCCCCGGCTTAAGGCCGGGCAGAAAAGGGGCGAGGCGCCGCCGCCTCGCCCGCCACCATCCCCGGGGGAGCGAGCAGGCGCCCGGCTCCCCGTTGTCACGAAACCGGCAGCAGCCGGGCCGGAGCGGGACACACTCGCGGCTTTCTCGCCCTCTCTCTGGGCCTTTTTCTCGCTTCTCCCCCGCCTGGAACAACGCAGCCTCGCCTGGGCCGGGGGAGCGCGGTGGCTCTCGGATCGCATCGCTCTCTCTGGGGGCTTTCTCGCTTCTCCCCCGGACTGAACACGCAGCCTCGGCCTGGGCCGGGGAGCGGCTCTCGGATCGCATCGGTCTCTCTGGGGGCTTTCTCGCTTCTCCCCCGACTGAGCACGCAGCCTCGCCTGGGCCGGGGAGCGGCTCTCGGATCGCATCGGTCTCTCTCTCTGGGCTAACCTGTCCCAGTCGAACTGGGTAAGACGGGAAGCCGGACGAAGCCACGCGACTCGCCCCGACATCGGCGGTGTTCTTCTGGCCCTGGCGACCGCACGCGCGTCCGCCCTTCTCCGCCACGGACACAGGCACGGCAACAGCCTGTGGGGATACGGCCCGTCACCTCGTTCCCATAATACGGACAGATGGGCCCGAAGCGGCGGAGGCCGGAAAGAGAACCGATGTACGTGACCGAGGGGGCGCAGTGGCGCACGCCGCCTTCTACGATGACATAGCCGGAGGCAGCGAGAAACAGCGACCCCTTGGAGTACTTCCAGGCCGGCGGCGGACAACAGGTCTACCAGCCATGAAACGGGCAACAGGTCTACCGACGGCTTGCTGCGGACAACAGGTCTACCCAGCCATGAAACGGGCAACAGGTCTACCAAGCTGCGGACACCAGGTCTACCCAGGGCATGCTGCGGACACCAGGTCTACCCACGGCTTGCTGCGGACAACAGGTCTACCCAGCTGCGGACAACAGGTCTACCCAGGGCATGAAACGGGCAACAGGTCTACCAAGCTGCGGACACCAGGTCTACCCAGGGCATGCTGCGGACACCAGGTCTACCCACGGCTTGCTGCGGACACCAGGTCTACCCAGCCATGAAACGGGCAACAGGTCTACCAAGCTGCGGACACCAGGTCTACCCAGGGCATGCTGCGGACAACAGGTCTACCCAGCCATGAAACGGGCAACAGGTCTACTCACGGCTTGCTGCGGACAACAGGTCTACCCAGCCATGAAACGGGCAACAGGTCTACCAAGCTGCGGACAACAGGTCTACCCAGGGCATGCTGCGGACACCAGGTCTACCCACTCAATGCTGCGGACAACAGGTCTACCCAGGCATGAATCGGGCAACAGGTCTACCAAGCTCCGGACACCATGTCTACCCACGGCTTGCTGCGGACAACAGGTCTACCCAGCCATGAAACGGGCAACAGGTCTACCAAGCTGCGGACACCAGGTCTACCCAGGGCATGCTGCGGACACCAGGTCTACCCAGCCATGAAACGGGCAACAGGTCTACTCACGGCTTGCTGCGGACAACAGGTCTACCCAGCCATGAAACGGGCAACAGGTCTACCAAGCTGCGGACACCAGGTCTACCCAGGGCATGCTGCGGACACCAGGTCTACCCACTCAATGCTGCGGACAACAGGTCTACCCAGGCATGAATCGGGCAACAGGTCTACCAAGCTCCGGACACCAGGTCTACCCACGGCTTGCTGCGGACAACAGGTCTACCCAGCCATGAAACGGGCAACAGGTCTACCAAGCTGCGGACACCAGGTCTACCCAGGGCATGCTGCGGACACCAGGTCTACCCAGGGCATGAAACGGGCAACAGGTCTACTCACGGCTTGCTGCGGACACCAGGTCTACCCAGCCATGAAACGGGCAACAGGTCTACCAAGCTGCGGACACCAGGTCTACCCAGGGCATGCTGCGGACACCAGGTCTACCCAGCCATGAAACGGGCAACAGGTCTACTCACGGCTTGCTGCGGACACCAGGTCTACCCAGCCATGAAACGGGCAACAGGTCTACCAAGCTGCGGACACCAGGTCTACCCAGGGCATGCTGCGGACACCAGGTCTACCCACGGCTTGCTGCGGACAACAGGTCTACCCAGGCATGAAACGGGCAACAGGTCTACCAAGCTGCGGACACCAGGTCTACCCAGGGCATGCTGCGGACACCAGGTCTACCCACGGCTTGCTGCGGACAACAGGTCTACCAACTCAATGCTGCGGACAACAGGTCTACCCAGCCATGAAACGGGCAACAGGTCTACCAAGCTGCGGACACCAGGTCTACCCACGGCTTGCTGCGGACACCAGGTCTACCCAGCCATGAAACGGGCAACAGGTCTACCAAGCTGCGGACACCAGGTCTACCCAGGGCATGCTGCGGACACCAGGTCTACCCAGCCATGAAACGGGCAACAGGTCTACCAAGCTGCGGACACCAGGTCTACCCAGCCATGAAACGGGCAACAGGTCTACTCACTCAATGCTGCGGACACCAGGTCTACCCAGCCATGAAACGGGCAACAGGTCTACCAACTCAATGCTGCGGACAACAGGTCTACCCAGCCATGAAACGGGCAACAGGTCTACCAAGCTGCGGACACCAGGTCTACCCACGGCTTGCTGCGGACAACAGGTCTACCCAGGCATGAATCGGGCAACAGGTCTACCAAGCTGCGGACACCAGGTCTACCCACGGCTTGCTGCGGACACCAGGTCTACCCAGCCATGAAACGGGCAACAGGTCTACCAAGCTGCGGACACCAGGTCTACCCAGGGCATGCTGCGGACACCAGGCCTACCCAGCCATGAAACGGGCAACAGGTCTACCAAGCTGCGGACAACAGGTCTACCCAGGGCATGCTGCGGACAACAGGTCTACCCAGCCATGAAACGGGCAACAGGTCTACTCACGGCTTGCTGCGGACACCAGGTCTACCCAGCCATGAAACGGGCAACAGGTCTACCAAGCTGCGGACACCAGGTCTACCCAGGGCATGCTGCGGACACCAGGTCTACCCACGGCTTGCTGCGGACACCAGGTCTACCCAGCCATGAAACGGGCAACAGGTCTACCAGGCTGCGGACACCAGGTCTACCCAGGGCATGCTGCGGACACCAGGTCTACCCACGGCTTGCTGCGGACAACAGGTCTACCCAGCCATGAAACGGGCAACAGGTCTACCAAGCTGCGGACACCAGGTCTACCCAGGGCATGCTGCGGACACCAGGTCTACCCAGCCATGAAACGGGCAACAGGTCTACTCACGGCTTGCTGCGGACAACAGGTCTACCCAGCCATGAAACGGGCAACAGGTCTACCAAGCTGCGGACAACAGGTCTACCCAGGGCATGCTGCGGACACCAGGTCTACCCACGGCTTGCTGCGGACAACAGGTCTACCCAGGCATGAATCGGGCAACAGGTCTACCAAGCTCCGGACACCAGGTCTACCCACGGCTTGCTGCGGACAACAGGTCTACCCAGCCATGAAACGGGCAACAGGTCTACCCACTCAATGCTGCGGACAACAGGTCTACCCAGCCATGAAACGGGCAACAGGTCTACCAAGCTGCGGACACCAGGTCTACCCACTCAATGCTGCGGACACCAGGTCTACCCAGCCATGAAACGGGCAACAGGTCTACTCACGGCTTGCAGCGGACAACAGGTCTACCCAGCCATGAAACGGGCAACAGGTCTACCAAGCTGCGGACACCAGGTCTACCCAGGGCATGCTGCGGACACCAGGTCTACCCAGCCATGAAACGGGCAACAGGTCTACTCACGGCTTGCTGCGGACACCAGGTCTACCCAGCCATGAAACAGGCAACAGGTCTACCAAGCTGCGGACACCAGGTCTACCCAGCCATGAAACGGGCAACAGGTCTACCAAGCTGCGGACACCAGGTCTACCCAGGGCATGCTGCGGACACCAGGTCTACCAACTCAATGCTGCGGACAACAGGTCTACCCAGCCATGAAACGGGCAACAGGTCTACCAAGCTGCGGACACCAGGTCTACCCAGGGCATGCTGCGGACACCAGGTCTACCAACTCAATGCTGCGGACACCAGGTCTACCCAGCCATGAAACGGGCAACAGGTCTACCAACTCAATGCTGCGGGCAACAGGTCTACCCAGGCATGAATCGGGCAACAGGTCTACCAAGCTGCGGACACCAGGTCTACCCACGGCTTGCTGCGGACAACAGGTCTACCCAGGCATGAATCGGGCAACAGGTCTACCAAGCTGCGGACACCAGGTCTACCCACGGCTTGCTGCGGACACCAGGTCTACCCAGCCATGAAACGGGCAACAGGTCTACCAAGCTGCGGACACCAGGTCTACCCAGGGCATGCTGCGGACACCAGGTCTACCCAGCCATGAAACGGGCAACAGGTCTACTCACGGCTTGCTGCGGACACCAGGTCTACCCAGCCATGAAACGGGCAACAGGTCTACCAAGCTGCGGACACCAGGTCTACCCAGGGCATGCTGCGGACACCAGGTCTACCCAGCCATGAAACGGGCAACAGGTCTACTCACGGCTTGCTGCGGACACCAGGTCTACCCAGCCATGAATCGGGCAACAGGTCTACTCACGGCTTGCTGCGGACACCAGGTCTACCCAGCCATGAATCGGGCAACAGGTCTACCAAGCTGCGGACAACAGGTCTACCCAGGGCATGCTGCGGACACCAGGTCTACCAACTCAATGCTGCGGACACCAGGTCTACCCAGCCATGAAACGGGCAACAGGTCTACCAAGCTGCGGACACCAGGTCTACCCAGGGTATGTAGCGGACACCAGGTCTACCAACTCAATGCTGCGGACACCAGGTCTACCCAGCCATGAAACGGGCAACAGGTCTACCAAGCTGCGGACACCAGGTCTACCCAGCCATGAAACGGGCAACAGGTCTACCCACTCAATGCTGCGGACAACAGGTCTACCCAGCCATGAAACGGGCAACAGGTCTACCAAGCTGCGGACACCAGGTCTACCCAGGGCATGCTGCGGACAACAGGTCTACCCAGCCATGAAACGGGCAACAGGTCTACTCACGGCTTGCTGCGGACAACAGGTCTACCCAGCCATGAAACGGGCAACAGGTCTACCAAGCTGCGGACACCAGGTCTACCCAGGGCATGCTGCGGACACCAGGTCTACCCAGCCATGAAACGGGCAACAGGTCTACTCACGGCTTGCTGCGGACACCAGGTCTACCCAGCCATGAAACGGGCAACAGGTCTACCAAGCTGCGGACACCAGGTCTACCCACGGCTTGCTGCGGACACCAGGTCTACCCAGCCATGAAACGGGCAACAGGTCTACCAAGCTGCGGACACCAGGTCTACCCAGGGCATGCTGCGGACACCAGGTCTACCCAGCCATGAAACGGGCAACAGGTCTACTCACGGCTTGCTGCGGACACCAGGTCTACCCAGCCATGAAACGGGCAACAGGTCTACCAAGCTGCGGACACCAGGTCTACCCAGGGCATGCTGCGGACACCAGGTCTACCCACTCAATGCTGCGGACAACAGGTCTACCCAGCCATGAAACGGGCAACAGGTCTACCAAGCTGCGGACACCAGGTCTACCCAGGGCATGCTGCGGACACCAGGTCTACCAACTCAATGCTGCGGACAACAGGTCTACCCAGCCATGAAACGGGCAACAGGTCTACCAAGCTGCGGACACCAGGTCTACCCACGGCTTGCTGCGGACACCAGGTCTACCCAGCCATGAAACGGGCAACAGGTCTACCAAGCTGCGGACACCAGGTCTACCCAGGTCATGCTGCGGACACCAGGTCTACCCACGGCTTGCTGCGGACAACAGGTCTACCCACTCCAAGCTGCGGACACCAGGTCTAACTACTCCATTACGCGGACAACAGGTCTACCCACTCCATGCGGCGGACAACATGTCTACCCGCTCCATGCTGCGGACACCAGGTCTGCCCACGCCGTGATGCGGACCACAGGTCTACCTTCGCCATGCTGCACGCAGCCCGGGTCGCACCGGAGCTAGGTAGACCCGGTCGCCGCGGCCGTCGCAGCGCCCTCGCCCTCGACGGCGGACCCACGCCGCCGGTCCCGGAGGCGGGTAGACCTGGTCGCCGCGGCCACGGCGGCCGCCCATCCCGGAGCCCAGTAGACCTGGCCGCCGCGGGACCGGCCAAGTTTCCCGGAGTCGTGTAGACCTGGTCGTCGCGGCCACGGCCGCCGCCGCTGCGCCTTCGCCGGCGACGGCGGTCCCACGCCACCGGCCCCGGAGCCGCGTCGACCTGGCCGCCGCGGGACGGGCCACGTTTCGCGGATCCGGGTAGACGAGGCATCCTTGTACCATCTCGGAGCCGGGGAAACCCCACAGCCTCTTAACGCTCCGGAGCCCAAGTGCTCCAGCAGCCTTGCCCCGCCCGGCAGAATCGATTTCAAGACCAAGACATATTTTCGACAACATTTTATTTCATCATTTCATTTCATTTCTTTTCATTTCATTTTATTATTTTATTTTATTTCGTTTTGTTTTGTTTTGTTTTGTTTTGTTTTGTTTTGATTTGATTTGATTTGTTTCATTTCCTCTTTGCCTTTTTTGAATGATTGCCTCTTCTATTTACTCGGAAAGAAAATCTTTTCCGGAAAACAAAACTCTTGCCAAATCTTATTTGTGATCCCTTTGGGCCCACAGCCGAGCTGACGGAGGGCCTGTGCCCGGTTCTCGCCCTGCTGACACACTGACCCCCCCAAACGGCGTCCTCCCTACCCCACGCCTCCTCCCCCGTCCCCCAGAGACCCTACCTACAGAGCCCCCCCCCACCACAAAACAGAACCTCACGGGCCGCAGCACAGCCAGGGGAAGCACGTACGTGCAGCGAAACTCGGCCCAAAGCCGCCGCGCCCTGGCACAACTCGCCCTGCCCCTTCCCGCCCCACGGAGGCGGCTGCATCGAGGCGACCGGCGCCGCCGTCGGCAAGCGGGTGGCCGCTTTCGGGCCGGTTCTTCCGCGGAAGGTCTGCAGAGCTCTTGGGGCCTCGGCGCGGGTTTGGGGGGCCGTGAGGGCTCGCTGTCGAGGCGCCCGGGGCCGGCACGAAGCCGCCTGCCCTCTCCCTGTCCCTGCCCCGTCTTCCGCAGCCACCCATTAACGCTGGGGGCGAGCCCGCCCTCCGCCATCAACCTCCCATGCAGCGCTTTCAGACTTTCCCCGCCCCTGCCCATTGTCGGCTGGGGGCGCCCTGCCCCCCGCCGTCAGCCTCCCTGGCAGCGCTTTCAGACTCTCTCGGGCCCCTGCCCATTGTCGGCTGGGGGCGCCCCGCCCCCCGCCCTCAGCCTCCCTGGCAGCGCTTTCAGACTGCCTCGGGCCCTGCCCATTGTCGGTTGGGGGCGCCCCGCCCCCCGCCCTCAGCCTCCCTGGCAGCGCTTTCAGACTGCCTCGGGCCCTGCCCATTGTCGGTTGGGGGCGACCCCGCCCTCCGCCATCAGCCTCCCTGGCAGCGCTTTCAGACTGCCTCGGGCCCTGCCCATTGTCGGTTGGGGGCGACCCCGCCCTCCGCCATCAGCCTCCCTGGCAGCACTTTCAGCCTCTTCCTGCCCCCGCCCACGGTCCCACCGGGCAGTTTACACGGCGGCGGCGGGAGGCTGATGCCGAGGTCGGCAGGCGGAGAGCCTGGTGCACAAGCAGGGATGGCGGCGGGATGATTGGCGCCGTCTGTCCCTGGTCAAAGAAGCTCTCTGTTCAGCTTTCTCGGAGCCTTTTGCTTTGGTGGCGTTCCTTCCTCCTCCGCCCCGGCGCCGCTCAAGCCTGCGGCAGGGCGGCAGCGCGGCGGGTGGGCGGCCGGGGGGAGGGGGGAGGGGGGGGGGAGGGAGGGAGCGCGCGAGCGAGCGAGCGAGCGAGCGAGCGCGCTGCAGAAATGAAGCCCGGAGCAGGGCCGCGGTCCATTCGAGCACGGGGAGGGGGCGCGACAACGCTGCCTGCTCCTGTCGGGGAGCGCTTGGGGAAGTGGGGTGCCGGCACCATGACGGCGGAGCGGACAGGGGCCGCGGCTGGGGAAGAGGCCGGCGGAGCTCGCCAGTGGATGCTGGCGCACGGAGCCGGCAGGGACACCTGGGCACGGCTGGGACCGAAAGTCGCCCGCCTTCACGCCCCGCCTTTCGCCGGGGGGAAGAAGACGCGAGAGCAGGGCTGCCTGCTGGGCTGCCAGTGCCCGCGGTCATGCCGGACGTGCAGGCCGACCGCCGAAGGCGTGCTCGCCGCTGCAGAGACGACAAGGGGGCCGCGCGTCCGATGGAAGAGACGGGGCGCCATCGCGCGGCGGCCGGGCTGCAAGGCCGGCCGACGGTAACAGGACTACCACGCCGCGGGTGGCCAGAGACAAAGACCGGCCGAGGGCAACAGGTCTACCCAGCATTATGCCGGCCGGTACCAGGGCCGGCCGAGGGCAACAGGTCTACCCAGCATTAGGCCAGCCGGAAAGACGGCCGGCAGAGGGCAACAGGTCTACCCAGCATTCGGCCGTCAGGTACAAAGGCCGGCCGAGGGCAACAGGTCTACCCAGCATTCGGCCGTCAGGTACAAAGGCCGGCCGAGGGCAACAGGTCTACCCAGCATTAGGCCGCCACGTCCAAAGGCCGGCCGAGGGCAACAGGTCTACCCAGCATTAGGCCGCCACGTCCAAAGGCCGGCCGAGGGCAACAGGTCTACCCAGCATTCGGCCACCACGTACAAAGGCCGGCCGAGGGCAACAGGTCTACCCAGCATTCGGCTGGCCGGTAACACGGCGGGCCGAGGGCAACAGGTCTACCCAGCATTAGGCCGGCCGGTAACACTGCCGGCCGAGGGCAACAGGTCTACCCAGCATTCGGCCGCCACGTCCAAAGGCCGGCCGAGGGCAACAGGTCTACCCAGCATTAGGCCGCCACGTCCAAAGGCCGGCCGAGGGCAACAGGTCTACCCAGCATTCGGCCACCACGTCCAAAGGCCGGCCGAGGGCAACAGGTCTACCCAGCATTAGGCCGGCCGGTAACACGGCCGGCCGAGGGCAACAGGTCTACCCAGCATTAGGCCGCCACGTCCAAAGGCCGGCCGAGGGCAACAGGTCTACCCAGCATTAGGCCGCCACGTCCAAAGGCCGGCCGAGGGCAA
>NW_028276119.1:275000-277500 GCF_052056855.1 Sturnus vulgaris
CCGGGAGGAACCCGGGGCCGCAAGTGCGTTCGAAGTGTCGATGATCAATGTGTCCTGCAATTCACATTAATTCTCGCAGCTAGCTGCGTTCTTCATCGACGCACGAGCCGAGTGATCCACCGCTAAGAGTTGTCTGGCTTTCGGGACCGCTCGCGTGAAGCGGCCCCTTTTCTGTTTCTGCAGGGACGCGCGCGCCCCCGCGCGCCCCGCTTCGACCGTACGAGCACACACAAACGGAGGAGGAGGAGGAGAAAGCGCGGGGCAAAAAAGAGAAACCCCGCGCAACGCTCCGAAGGTCGGCCAAAGAAAGGCGGAGGGGCCCGCGCCCCCGACCGCCTCCCCCCGCGAGGGGAGACGCCGCCTCGCGTGCCGTCCTTCGGAGGCGGCCCAGGCGCCCGGGCTCGGCCCGACCTCCGCGCGGAGGGGCTTGTGCGGCAACGCGCCGGACCGCGGGGGGCACGGTGGCCCGCCCGGCCTCTCGATCACGGGACGACTACGCGTTCGCGGGCCGGGGGCGCGACCGCCGGCCCCCGCCGCTCCCGGCTCACTCCCTGGCTTCTCCTTTTCACCGCTCCGCCGACTCGCGGAACGCCGCCGCGCCAAAACGCGGGGGCCGGCTCTCCCGCCAGCGGCCCCTGAACGTCGCCCGAAACGCCACGCGGCGGCGGGACCGTTCCGCCGGCGCAACCCCTGGCGCGGGACCGCTTGCCCGCCGGAAGGCGAACGCCCGGCGGGCCGCGCTCCGCCACCGGCGCCGGAGGCGGGACGCCGCCGAGACCCGAGCCGGCATCGCGGAGCGCCCGAGGTCTGCCGCTCGGCAAAACCCCTCCGCCACCCGCGGCCGCACTCCCGGGACCGCCGCCGCTTCGCACCGCCGAGCTGCCCTTCCGCGAGCACGCGCCCAGCGGGCAGGCGTACGGCGGCTGAGCCGGGGGGCACCGCCCGCTCCCCTCGTTTCCACTCGGGGACCGGACGGGGAAGCGCCCCCGCGGCCGCCCCGCACGCCTCCCCTTTTTTTTGGCCCACACGCGGCCGGGAAGGGCGACGGGGAAGCGGACGGGCGGGGCCCGGGCCGGGACGGCCGCCGGTGAAGGCGGGCGCCTCGCGGCCGACCGTCCCCCCCCCCCGGGGGGGGCGGGGACACTCGCCGAGCGGCGACGCCGCCGCTCGGCACGGGGTCGCCCGCGCCCGCCGGACCTCCGGCGATGGAGGAGCCGGCCGAGCGCTGCGCCCCAACGGGCGGGGACAGCGCTCCGAGTCAGGGGTGGCCGGCGGCCGGCGCCGCCGCGGTGCGGTTCGAGGCGACAAGGCCGTCGAGGCGAGAGGCGCGCGGTCGCGCCTGACGCGGCGCCGCCCGCGAGCCCGCGGCGGCGGCTAAGGAGAAAGAGCGAGAGAGCGCGGCGGGCCCCGGCGGCCGCAACCCCGCAGCTGAGGTAGGTAAGGCAGAGAGCGCGCGCCCTCTGCCGGCGTCGCCCCGCATCGCAGAGGCCAGCGGGGTCGGCCCCCCGCGGCCGATCGCGCGCCGCGGCCTCTCCGCCGAGACCGGGCCGCAGAGAGGGGGGGGGCAGGGCGCCCCTTCCCCGGCCCGGCACGGGTGGCCCCCGCGCGCGGGCAAGCGCGGCGGGACGCCGACGACGGCGAGCGCGGCCGGTCGCGACGGACACGCCACCGCAGGGGATCGGCGGGAGTAGCTCCCCACCCCTCGATGGCGCCCCGCGCCGCCACCGCCCGACACCCGCTGCCGCCGCCGCCACCGCCGCCGCCGCCGCGGCGGGGCCGTGCCGGGCCGCCCGAGTCTTTAAACCTCCGCCCGGCTCGGCGGCCCTTTCGGCCCCCAACAGGCGTTTGACGACGCCGAGGGAAACCGGCAGGAGACCGCCGAGGCGCGAAGCGCTAGGTACCTGGCCCTGGGGTGAGGGAAACGACCTGCATGGCCCCGCCGGGGTGCCTCCCCCGCTGCCACCCTCGGGGGAGCGTCCACCGGCGGGGGCGCGCCCGACGTCCGCTGCCATCACCGCGGCAATCCTTCTCGGGGCCCGGGGTTTCCCTCAGTAGCCCGGCGCTGCGCCCGAGAGGACCACCGCGGCTCGGGCCGCCCCGCCGGCGCGGGGAACACGGCCCAGCCACCGAGAAACCTCGCACACCCCCGGCCGAGAGAGGCCACGGCGACGACGGTGCGGACCGTCGCCGCCGCGCCACCCGGCGGCGGCTCGCGCACGTGCGCGCTCCCCCTGGAGGCGCGACCCGGAACTGCCGGAGCCCGGCCCTCGGGAGCTCCTCTGCCGCGCGAGGAGGCCGCTCGGCCAAGGAGAGCGGGATTTTGCCGGGCGGCAAAGCCCCGCGTCCCCCCCCGCGCTCTGGGGAAGGGCCGGAGGAGCCGCCTCCTCCGAGCCCCGAAGGCCTTCCCGCGCGCACCCTTTTTACACACGTTGGCCATCGCCTTGCGCCATCGGCCGCCGTTGCGCGCGACGGCCGGACGGCCGGCCGTCGCCCGGCGGGC
>NW_028276119.1:282500-292500 GCF_052056855.1 Sturnus vulgaris
GGGCAGAAAAGGGGCGAGGCGCCGCCGCCTCGCCCGCCACCATCCCCGGGGGAGCGAGCAGGCGCCCGGCTCCCCGTTGTCACGAAACCGGCAGCAGCCGGGCCGGAGCGGGACACACTCGCGGCTTTCTCGCCCTCTCTCTGGGCCTTTTTCTCGCTTCTCCCCCGCCTGGAACAACGCAGCCTCGCCTGGGCCGGGGGAGCGCGGTGGCTCTCGGATCGCATCGCTCTCTCTGGGGGCTTTCTCGCTTCTCCCCCGGACTGAACACGCAGCCTCGGCCTGGGCCGGGGAGCGGCTCTCGGATCGCATCGGTCTCTCTGGGGGCTTTCTCGCTTCTCCCCCGACTGAGCACGCAGCCTCGCCTGGGCCGGGGAGCGGCTCTCGGATCGCATCGGTCTCTCTCTCTGGGCTAACCTGTCCCAGTCGAACTGGGTAAGACGGGAAGCCGGACGAAGCCACGCGACTCGCCCCGACATCGGCGGTGTTCTTCTGGCCCTGGCGACCGCACGCGCGTCCGCCCTTCTCCGCCACGGACACAGGCACGGCAACAGCCTGTGGGGATACGGCCCGTCACCTCGTTCCCATAATACGGACAGATGGGCCCGAAGCGGCGGAGGCCGGAAAGAGAACCGATGTACGTGACCGAGGGGGCGCAGTGGCGCACGCCGCCTTCTACGATGACATAGCCGGAGGCAGCGAGAAACAGCGACCCCTTGGAGTACTTCCAGGCCGGCGGCGGACAACAGGTCTACCAGCCATGAAACGGGCAACAGGTCTACCGACGGCTTGCTGCGGACAACAGGTCTACCCAGCCATGAAACGGGCAACAGGTCTACCAAGCTGCGGACACCAGGTCTACCCAGGGCATGCTGCGGACACCAGGTCTACCCACGGCTTGCTGCGGACAACAGGTCTACCCAGCTGCGGACAACAGGTCTACCCAGGGCATGAAACGGGCAACAGGTCTACCAAGCTGCGGACACCAGGTCTACCCAGGGCATGCTGCGGACACCAGGTCTACCCACGGCTTGCTGCGGACACCAGGTCTACCCAGCCATGAAACGGGCAACAGGTCTACCAAGCTGCGGACACCAGGTCTACCCAGGGCATGCTGCGGACAACAGGTCTACCCAGCCATGAAACGGGCAACAGGTCTACTCACGGCTTGCTGCGGACAACAGGTCTACCCAGCCATGAAACGGGCAACAGGTCTACCAAGCTGCGGACAACAGGTCTACCCAGGGCATGCTGCGGACACCAGGTCTACCCACTCAATGCTGCGGACAACAGGTCTACCCAGGCATGAATCGGGCAACAGGTCTACCAAGCTCCGGACACCATGTCTACCCACGGCTTGCTGCGGACAACAGGTCTACCCAGCCATGAAACGGGCAACAGGTCTACCAAGCTGCGGACACCAGGTCTACCCAGGGCATGCTGCGGACACCAGGTCTACCCAGCCATGAAACGGGCAACAGGTCTACTCACGGCTTGCTGCGGACAACAGGTCTACCCAGCCATGAAACGGGCAACAGGTCTACCAAGCTGCGGACACCAGGTCTACCCAGGGCATGCTGCGGACACCAGGTCTACCCACTCAATGCTGCGGACAACAGGTCTACCCAGGCATGAATCGGGCAACAGGTCTACCAAGCTCCGGACACCAGGTCTACCCACGGCTTGCTGCGGACAACAGGTCTACCCAGCCATGAAACGGGCAACAGGTCTACCAAGCTGCGGACACCAGGTCTACCCAGGGCATGCTGCGGACACCAGGTCTACCCAGGGCATGAAACGGGCAACAGGTCTACTCACGGCTTGCTGCGGACACCAGGTCTACCCAGCCATGAAACGGGCAACAGGTCTACCAAGCTGCGGACACCAGGTCTACCCAGGGCATGCTGCGGACACCAGGTCTACCCAGCCATGAAACGGGCAACAGGTCTACTCACGGCTTGCTGCGGACACCAGGTCTACCCAGCCATGAAACGGGCAACAGGTCTACCAAGCTGCGGACACCAGGTCTACCCAGGGCATGCTGCGGACACCAGGTCTACCCACGGCTTGCTGCGGACAACAGGTCTACCCAGGCATGAAACGGGCAACAGGTCTACCAAGCTGCGGACACCAGGTCTACCCAGGGCATGCTGCGGACACCAGGTCTACCCACGGCTTGCTGCGGACAACAGGTCTACCAACTCAATGCTGCGGACAACAGGTCTACCCAGCCATGAAACGGGCAACAGGTCTACCAAGCTGCGGACACCAGGTCTACCCACGGCTTGCTGCGGACACCAGGTCTACCCAGCCATGAAACGGGCAACAGGTCTACCAAGCTGCGGACACCAGGTCTACCCAGGGCATGCTGCGGACACCAGGTCTACCCAGCCATGAAACGGGCAACAGGTCTACCAAGCTGCGGACACCAGGTCTACCCAGCCATGAAACGGGCAACAGGTCTACTCACTCAATGCTGCGGACACCAGGTCTACCCAGCCATGAAACGGGCAACAGGTCTACCAACTCAATGCTGCGGACAACAGGTCTACCCAGCCATGAAACGGGCAACAGGTCTACCAAGCTGCGGACACCAGGTCTACCCACGGCTTGCTGCGGACAACAGGTCTACCCAGGCATGAATCGGGCAACAGGTCTACCAAGCTGCGGACACCAGGTCTACCCACGGCTTGCTGCGGACACCAGGTCTACCCAGCCATGAAACGGGCAACAGGTCTACCAAGCTGCGGACACCAGGTCTACCCAGGGCATGCTGCGGACACCAGGCCTACCCAGCCATGAAACGGGCAACAGGTCTACCAAGCTGCGGACAACAGGTCTACCCAGGGCATGCTGCGGACAACAGGTCTACCCAGCCATGAAACGGGCAACAGGTCTACTCACGGCTTGCTGCGGACACCAGGTCTACCCAGCCATGAAACGGGCAACAGGTCTACCAAGCTGCGGACACCAGGTCTACCCAGGGCATGCTGCGGACACCAGGTCTACCCACGGCTTGCTGCGGACACCAGGTCTACCCAGCCATGAAACGGGCAACAGGTCTACCAGGCTGCGGACACCAGGTCTACCCAGGGCATGCTGCGGACACCAGGTCTACCCACGGCTTGCTGCGGACAACAGGTCTACCCAGCCATGAAACGGGCAACAGGTCTACCAAGCTGCGGACACCAGGTCTACCCAGGGCATGCTGCGGACACCAGGTCTACCCAGCCATGAAACGGGCAACAGGTCTACTCACGGCTTGCTGCGGACAACAGGTCTACCCAGCCATGAAACGGGCAACAGGTCTACCAAGCTGCGGACAACAGGTCTACCCAGGGCATGCTGCGGACACCAGGTCTACCCACGGCTTGCTGCGGACAACAGGTCTACCCAGGCATGAATCGGGCAACAGGTCTACCAAGCTCCGGACACCAGGTCTACCCACGGCTTGCTGCGGACAACAGGTCTACCCAGCCATGAAACGGGCAACAGGTCTACCCACTCAATGCTGCGGACAACAGGTCTACCCAGCCATGAAACGGGCAACAGGTCTACCAAGCTGCGGACACCAGGTCTACCCACTCAATGCTGCGGACACCAGGTCTACCCAGCCATGAAACGGGCAACAGGTCTACTCACGGCTTGCAGCGGACAACAGGTCTACCCAGCCATGAAACGGGCAACAGGTCTACCAAGCTGCGGACACCAGGTCTACCCAGGGCATGCTGCGGACACCAGGTCTACCCAGCCATGAAACGGGCAACAGGTCTACTCACGGCTTGCTGCGGACACCAGGTCTACCCAGCCATGAAACAGGCAACAGGTCTACCAAGCTGCGGACACCAGGTCTACCCAGCCATGAAACGGGCAACAGGTCTACCAAGCTGCGGACACCAGGTCTACCCAGGGCATGCTGCGGACACCAGGTCTACCAACTCAATGCTGCGGACAACAGGTCTACCCAGCCATGAAACGGGCAACAGGTCTACCAAGCTGCGGACACCAGGTCTACCCAGGGCATGCTGCGGACACCAGGTCTACCAACTCAATGCTGCGGACACCAGGTCTACCCAGCCATGAAACGGGCAACAGGTCTACCAACTCAATGCTGCGGGCAACAGGTCTACCCAGGCATGAATCGGGCAACAGGTCTACCAAGCTGCGGACACCAGGTCTACCCACGGCTTGCTGCGGACAACAGGTCTACCCAGGCATGAATCGGGCAACAGGTCTACCAAGCTGCGGACACCAGGTCTACCCACGGCTTGCTGCGGACACCAGGTCTACCCAGCCATGAAACGGGCAACAGGTCTACCAAGCTGCGGACACCAGGTCTACCCAGGGCATGCTGCGGACACCAGGTCTACCCAGCCATGAAACGGGCAACAGGTCTACTCACGGCTTGCTGCGGACACCAGGTCTACCCAGCCATGAAACGGGCAACAGGTCTACTCACGGCTTGCTGCGGACAACAGGTCTACCCAGCCATGAAACGGGCAACAGGTCTACCAAGCTGCGGACAACAGGTCTACCCAGGGCATGCTGCGGACACCAGGTCTACCCAGCCATGAAACGGGCAACAGGTCTACTCACGGCTTGCTGCGGACACCAGGTCTACCCAGCCATGAATCGGGCAACAGGTCTACCAAGCTGCGGACAACAGGTCTACCCAGGGCATGCTGCGGACACCAGGTCTACCAACTCAATGCTGCGGACACCAGGTCTACCCAGCCATGAAACGGGCAACAGGTCTACCAAGCTGCGGACACCAGGTCTACCCAGGGTATGTAGCGGACACCAGGTCTACCAACTCAATGCTGCGGACACCAGGTCTACCCAGCCATGAAACGGGCAACAGGTCTACCAAGCTGCGGACACCAGGTCTACCCAGCCATGAAACGGGCAACAGGTCTACCCACTCAATGCTGCGGACAACAGGTCTACCCAGCCATGAAACGGGCAACAGGTCTACCAAGCTGCGGACACCAGGTCTACCCAGGGCATGCTGCGGACAACAGGTCTACCCAGCCATGAAACGGGCAACAGGTCTACTCACGGCTTGCTGCGGACAACAGGTCTACCCAGCCATGAAACGGGCAACAGGTCTACCAAGCTGCGGACACCAGGTCTACCCAGGGCATGCTGCGGACACCAGGTCTACCCAGCCATGAAACGGGCAACAGGTCTACTCACGGCTTGCTGCGGACACCAGGTCTACCCAGCCATGAAACGGGCAACAGGTCTACCAAGCTGCGGACACCAGGTCTACCCACGGCTTGCTGCGGACACCAGGTCTACCCAGCCATGAAACGGGCAACAGGTCTACCAAGCTGCGGACACCAGGTCTACCCAGGGCATGCTGCGGACACCAGGTCTACCCAGCCATGAAACGGGCAACAGGTCTACTCACGGCTTGCTGCGGACACCAGGTCTACCCAGCCATGAAACGGGCAACAGGTCTACCAAGCTGCGGACACCAGGTCTACCCAGGGCATGCTGCGGACACCAGGTCTACCCACTCAATGCTGCGGACAACAGGTCTACCCAGCCATGAAACGGGCAACAGGTCTACCAAGCTGCGGACACCAGGTCTACCCAGGGCATGCTGCGGACACCAGGTCTACCAACTCAATGCTGCGGACAACAGGTCTACCCAGCCATGAAACGGGCAACAGGTCTACCAAGCTGCGGACACCAGGTCTACCCACGGCTTGCTGCGGACACCAGGTCTACCCAGCCATGAAACGGGCAACAGGTCTACCAAGCTGCGGACACCAGGTCTACCCAGGTCATGCTGCGGACACCAGGTCTACCCACGGCTTGCTGCGGACAACAGGTCTACCCACTCCAAGCTGCGGACACCAGGTCTAACTACTCCATTACGCGGACAACAGGTCTACCCACTCCATGCGGCGGACAACATGTCTACCCGCTCCATGCTGCGGACACCAGGTCTGCCCACGCCGTGATGCGGACCACAGGTCTACCTTCGCCATGCTGCACGCAGCCCGGGTCGCACCGGAGCTAGGTAGACCCGGTCGCCGCGGCCGTCGCAGCGCCCTCGCCCTCGACGGCGGACCCACGCCGCCGGTCCCGGAGGCGGGTAGACCTGGTCGCCGCGGCCACGGCGGCCGCCCATCCCGGAGCCCAGTAGACCTGGCCGCCGCGGGACCGGCCAAGTTTCCCGGAGTCGTGTAGACCTGGTCGTCGCGGCCACGGCCGCCGCCGCTGCGCCTTCGCCGGCGACGGCGGTCCCACGCCACCGGCCCCGGAGCCGCGTCGACCTGGCCGCCGCGGGACGGGCCACGTTTCGCGGATCCGGGTAGACGAGGCATCCTTGTACCATCTCGGAGCCGGGGAAACCCCACAGCCTCTTAACGCTCCGGAGCCCAAGTGCTCCAGCAGCCTTGCCCCGCCCGGCAGAATCGATTTCAAGACCAAGACATATTTTCGACAACATTTTATTTCATCATTTCATTTCATTTCTTTTCATTTCATTTTATTATTTTATTTTATTTCGTTTTGTTTTGTTTTGTTTTGTTTTGTTTTGATTTGATTTGATTTGTTTCATTTCCTCTTTGCCTTTTTTGAATGATTGCCTCTTCTATTTACTCGGAAAGAAAATCTTTTCCGGAAAACAAAACTCTTGCCAAATCTTATTTGTGATCCCTTTGGGCCCACAGCCGAGCTGACGGAGGGCCTGTGCCCGGTTCTCGCCCTGCTGACACACTGACCCCCCCAAACGGCGTCCTCCCTACCCCACGCCTCCTCCCCCGTCCCCCAGAGACCCTACCTACAGAGCCCCCCCCCACCACAAAACAGAACCTCACGGGCCGCAGCACAGCCAGGGGAAGCACGTACGTGCAGCGAAACTCGGCCCAAAGCCGCCGCGCCCTGGCACAACTCGCCCTGCCCCTTCCCGCCCCACGGAGGCGGCTGCATCGAGGCGACCGGCGCCGCCGTCGGCAAGCGGGTGGCCGCTTTCGGGCCGGTTCTTCCGCGGAAGGTCTGCAGAGCTCTTGGGGCCTCGGCGCGGGTTTGGGGGGCCGTGAGGGCTCGCTGTCGAGGCGCCCGGGGCCGGCACGAAGCCGCCTGCCCTCTCCCTGTCCCTGCCCCGTCTTCCGCAGCCACCCATTAACGCTGGGGGCGAGCCCGCCCTCCGCCATCAACCTCCCATGCAGCGCTTTCAGACTTTCCCCGCCCCTGCCCATTGTCGGCTGGGGGCGCCCTGCCCCCCGCCGTCAGCCTCCCTGGCAGCGCTTTCAGACTCTCTCGGGCCCCTGCCCATTGTCGGCTGGGGGCGCCCCGCCCCCCGCCCTCAGCCTCCCTGGCAGCGCTTTCAGACTGCCTCGGGCCCTGCCCATTGTCGGTTGGGGGCGCCCCGCCCCCCGCCCTCAGCCTCCCTGGCAGCGCTTTCAGACTGCCTCGGGCCCTGCCCATTGTCGGTTGGGGGCGACCCCGCCCTCCGCCATCAGCCTCCCTGGCAGCGCTTTCAGACTGCCTCGGGCCCTGCCCATTGTCGGTTGGGGGCGACCCCGCCCTCCGCCATCAGCCTCCCTGGCAGCACTTTCAGCCTCTTCCTGCCCCCGCCCACGGTCCCACCGGGCAGTTTACACGGCGGCGGCGGGAGGCTGATGCCGAGGTCGGCAGGCGGAGAGCCTGGTGCACAAGCAGGGATGGCGGCGGGATGATTGGCGCCGTCTGTCCCTGGTCAAAGAAGCTCTCTGTTCAGCTTTCTCGGAGCCTTTTGCTTTGGTGGCGTTCCTTCCTCCTCCGCCCCGGCGCCGCTCAAGCCTGCGGCAGGGCGGCAGCGCGGCGGGTGGGCGGCCGGGGGGAGGGGGGAGGGGGGGGGGAGGGAGGGAGCGCGCGAGCGAGCGAGCGAGCGAGCGAGCGCGCTGCAGAAATGAAGCCCGGAGCAGGGCCGCGGTCCATTCGAGCACGGGGAGGGGGCGCGACAACGCTGCCTGCTCCTGTCGGGGAGCGCTTGGGGAAGTGGGGTGCCGGCACCATGACGGCGGAGCGGACAGGGGCCGCGGCTGGGGAAGAGGCCGGCGGAGCTCGCCAGTGGATGCTGGCGCACGGAGCCGGCAGGGACACCTGGGCACGGCTGGGACCGAAAGTCGCCCGCCTTCACGCCCCGCCTTTCGCCGGGGGGAAGAAGACGCGAGAGCAGGGCTGCCTGCTGGGCTGCCAGTGCCCGCGGTCATGCCGGACGTGCAGGCCGACCGCCGAAGGCGTGCTCGCCGCTGCAGAGACGACAAGGGGGCCGCGCGTCCGATGGAAGAGACGGGGCGCCATCGCGCGGCGGCCGGGCTGCAAGGCCGGCCGACGGTAACAGGACTACCACGCCGCGGGTGGCCAGAGACAAAGACCGGCCGAGGGCAACAGGTCTACCCAGCATTATGCCGGCCGGTACCAGGGCCGGCCGAGGGCAACAGGTCTACCCAGCATTAGGCCAGCCGGAAAGACGGCCGGCAGAGGGCAACAGGTCTACCCAGCATTCGGCCGTCAGGTACAAAGGCCGGCCGAGGGCAACAGGTCTACCCAGCATTCGGCCGTCAGGTACAAAGGCCGGCCGAGGGCAACAGGTCTACCCAGCATTAGGCCGCCACGTCCAAAGGCCGGCCGAGGGCAACAGGTCTACCCAGCATTAGGCCGCCACGTCCAAAGGCCGGCCGAGGGCAACAGGTCTACCCAGCATTCGGCCACCACGTACAAAGGCCGGCCGAGGGCAACAGGTCTACCCAGCATTCGGCTGGCCGGTAACACGGCGGGCCGAGGGCAACAGGTCTACCCAGCATTAGGCCGGCCGGTAACACTGCCGGCCGAGGGCAACAGGTCTACCCAGCATTCGGCCGCCACGTCCAAAGGCCGGCCGAGGGCAACAGGTCTACCCAGCATTAGGCCGCCACGTCCAAAGGCCGGCCGAGGGCAACAGGTCTACCCAGCATTCGGCCACCACGTCCAAAGGCCGGCCGAGGGCAACAGGTCTACCCAGCATTAGGCCGGCCGGTAACACGGCCGGCCGAGGGCAACAGGTCTACCCAGCATTAGGCCGCCACGTCCAAAGGCCGGCCGAGGGCAACAGGTCTACCCAGCATTAGGCCGCCACGTCCAAAGGCCGGCCGAGGGCAACAGGTCTACCCAGCATTCGGCCGCCACGTCCAAAGGCCGGCCGAGGGCAACAGGTCTACCCAGCATTAGGCCGCCACGTCCAAAGGCCGGCCGAGGGCAACAGGTCTACCCAGCATTCGGCCGCCACGTCCAAAGGCCGGCCGAGGGCAACAGGTCTACCCAGCATTAGGCCGCCACGTCCAAAGGCCGGCCGAGGGCAACAGGTCTACCCAGCATTAGGCCGGCCGGCAGAGGGCAACAGGTCTACCCAGCATTCGGCCGTCAGGTACAAAGGCCGGCCGAGGGCAACAGGTCTACCCAGCATTCGGCCGCCACGTCCAAAGGCCGGCCGAGGGCAACAGGTCTACCCAGCATTAGGCCGGCCGGTAACACGGCCGGCAGAGGGCAACAGGTCTACTCAGCATTAGGCCGGCCGGTAAAACGGCAGGCCGAGGGCAACAGGTCTACCCAGCATTCGGCCGTCAGGTACAAAGGCCGGCCGAGGGCAACAGGTCTAACCAGCATTAGGCCGCCACGTCCAAAGGCCGGCCGAGGGCAACAGGTCTACCCAGCATTCGGCCGCCACGTCCAAAGGCCGGCCGAGGGCAACAGGTCTACCCAGCATTCGGCCGCCACGTCCAAAGGCCGGCCGAGGGCAACAGGTCTACCCAGCATTAGGCCGGCCGGCAGAGGGCAACAGGTCTACCCAGCATTCGGCCGTCAGGTACAAAGGCCGGCCGAGGGCAACAGGTCTACCCAGCATTAGGCCGCCACGTCCAAAGGCCGGCCGAGGGCAACAGGTCTACCCAGCATTAGGCCGGCCGGTAACACGGCCGGCAGAGGGCAACAGGTCTACTCAGCATTAGGCCGGCCGGTAAAACGGCAG
>NW_028276119.1:305000-317500 GCF_052056855.1 Sturnus vulgaris
CAGCGCCGGCACCTCGCGTGGTTTTAAGGACACCTTGAGTGCTCACGGGGCCACGCGGCCATCACACAGCCTGGGACGGTAAAGATGTTCCTTCCCCGGCAAGCGGAAGGAGCGACACCTCGCCTGCGACGGGAAGCGAATTGGACAGGAGACCGCCCTGCTCGAGGGACCGGACACCACCGAGACTTCGCCCGGAGGAGCCGGCCCGCCGGGGGCCCTTTCCGACGCGACCCGAAAAGCCTCATCGATCGGACGGGGACAGAAAGAAAAGCAGCCGCGGGGCAACGGGGAGCCCCCGCGGCCGCGGGTTCCTGGGACAACGGCAACGGAGCAGGGCTCCAACATGCGTGCGAGCGGGACACGTCCCCGAGAGGCCCTCCCTTGGCGCCGCCGAGCCTCCCCGACGCTCCCTAGGCCCCCGACGCCGGCGGGCCGCTTGCAACCTTCGGGATCGATCACGCAGCAGAGGAAGAGAGCGGGGGGTGCCGCCACCCGCCCGCGGGCCGCAAGACAACGGAAAACGGAGCAGCTGCCACCGACCACGCCGCGGGCCACCGGCTTTCGCCCGCCTCGCAGCGATCGGCTTCCCACCCGGAAAAAAAGCCGGGGGGAAGGGCAAGCCACCGCACCAAAAAAAAAACTAAAAAAAAAAGCACGCCATGCGTCGCACGACCCGTGCTAGCCACGGGGGTCACGAGCCAGGGGTGGGGGCGAGAACGCGCCTCTCAACTCCTCCCGTAAAACCCCTCCAACCACCGGACATACGGTCTCTTTTCTCACTCGCCAACACAGCCAGCCCTTCTCTCTCGCCTTTCGCTTTCGCTTCGGTGGCGGCCCGTGACCCTTCGTCAGCGCGCGCTTCTCGGTGCCGCGGCTTAGGGCCGCGAGAGAAAAAGAACGGAGGCCGGGCGGGCACCCCCACACTGCCCCGCACACCGGCACGCTTTAATAAAAAAGAACGGAGCCGCTCGCAAAACCCAGCCCCCGCCGGCAACGGCAACCACGGCAGCCGGGGCAGGCCAGACACCACGGGCCGCCCCGGCACGGTGCCTCGATCGCGCCCGGCCGATACCGAGAAAGGGCGAGGCGCCGCCGCCCCGCCCACGACACACTCTCGGGGGCTCACTCGCTCGCTCGCTCTCTGTTGGGTTGCGGGGTCCGTCCTGGGGGGGGGGACACGGCCGGCCACCGCGGCCGACCGCCGCCCCGGAAAAATTCTGCCCGCTACACGCGGGTCCCCGGCTTAGGGCCGAGGAAGGGGGACGACTTCAACAACACACGGCAGGGCCGGACACTCCCGTCACCGAGCCCCCCTTCGCAGGCAAGCAAGCGAAGCCGAGAGGCGAGGCCACACGCCCCACTGCATGTCCCCCGCTGCCCTTTCGATACGGACACAACTCTGGCAACACAGGTCGGGAGCGGGAAACGAGGCGCAGCCAACCTCGGCCAAGCGAGCCACGCCCGGGGGGCTCTCGGGGAGGGGGGCCAGGGAAAGCCCGGGCAGGCTCAACACAACCCCGGGCCGGCCCCACAGAAATCCAGCCCCGGCTGCCGGCCACCAGCGTGCACCGGGACCGACAGCCGAAGAAATGCCGCACCCGGCGAGCGGGCGGGGCCCCGGCTTAAGGCCGGGCAGAAAAGGGGCGAGGCGCCGCCGCCTCGCCCGCCACCATCCCCGGGGGAGCGAGCAGGCGCCCGGCTCCCCGTTGTCACGAAACCGGCAGCAGCCGGGCCGGAGCGGGACACACTCGCGGCTTTCTCGCCCTCTCTCTGGGCCTTTTTCTCGCTTCTCCCCCGCCTGGAACAACGCAGCCTCGCCTGGGCCGGGGGAGCGCGGTGGCTCTCGGATCGCATCGCTCTCTCTGGGGGCTTTCTCGCTTCTCCCCCGGACTGAACACGCAGCCTCGGCCTGGGCCGGGGAGCGGCTCTCGGATCGCATCGGTCTCTCTGGGGGCTTTCTCGCTTCTCCCCCGACTGAGCACGCAGCCTCGCCTGGGCCGGGGAGCGGCTCTCGGATCGCATCGGTCTCTCTCTCTGGGCTAACCTGTCCCAGTCGAACTGGGTAAGACGGGAAGCCGGACGAAGCCACGCGACTCGCCCCGACATCGGCGGTGTTCTTCTGGCCCTGGCGACCGCACGCGCGTCCGCCCTTCTCCGCCACGGACACAGGCACAGCAACAGCCTGTGGGGATACGGCCCGTCACCTCGTTCCCATAATACGGACAGATGGGCCCGAAGCGGCGGAGGCCGGAAAGAGAACCGATGTACGTGACCGAGGGGGCGCAGTGGCGCACGCCGCCTTCTACGATGACATAGCCGGAGGCAGCGAGAAACAGCGACCCCTTGGAGTACTTCCAGGCCGGCGGCGGACAACAGGTCTACCAGCCATGAAACGGGCAACAGGTCTACCGACGGCTTGCTGCGGACAACAGGTCTACCCAGCCATGAAACGGGCAACAGGTCTACCAAGCTGCGGACACCAGGTCTACCCAGGGCATGCTGCGGACACCAGGTCTACCCACGGCTTGCTGCGGACAACAGGTCTACCCAGCTGCGGACAACAGGTCTACCCAGGGCATGAAACGGGCAACAGGTCTACCAAGCTGCGGACACCAGGTCTACCCAGGGCATGCTGCGGACACCAGGTCTACCCACGGCTTGCTGCGGACAACAGGTCTACCCAGCCATGAAACGGGCAACAGGTCTACCAAGCTGCGGACACCAGGTCTACCCAGGGCATGCTGCGGACACCAGGTCTACCCACGGCTTGCTGCGGACACCAGGTCTACCCAGCCATGAAACGGGCAACAGGTCTACCAAGCTGCGGACACCAGGTCTACCCAGGGCATGCTGCGGACACCAGGTCTACCCACGGCTTGCTGCGGACAACAGGTCTACCCAGCCATGAAACGGGCAACAGGTCTACCAAGCTGCGGACACCAGGTCTACCCAGGGCATGCTGCGGACACCAGGTCTACCCAGCCATGAAACGGGCAACAGGTCTACTCACGGCTTGCTGCGGACAACAGGTCTACCCAGCCATGAAACGGGCAACAGGTCTACCAAGCTGCGGACAACAGGTCTACCCAGGGCATGCTGCGGACACCAGGTCTACCCACTCAATGCTGCGGACAACAGGTCTACCCAGGCATGAATCGGGCAACAGGTCTACCAAGCTCCGGACACCAGGTCTACCCACGGCTTGCTGCGGACAACAGGTCTACCCAGCCATGAAACGGGCAACAGGTCTACCAAGCTGCGGACAACAGGTCTACCCAGGGCATGCTGCGGACACCAGGTCTACCCACTCAATGCTGCGGACAACAGGTCTACCCAGGCATGAATCGGGCAACAGGTCTACCAAGCTCCGGACACCAGGTCTACCCACGGCTTGCTGCGGACACCAGGTCTACCCAGCCATGAAACGGGCAACAGGTCTACCAAGCTGCGGACACCAGGTCTACCCAGGGCATGCTGCGGACACCAGGTCTACCCACGGCTTGCTGCGGACACCAGGTCTACCCAGCCATGAAACGGGCAACAGGTCTACCAAGCTGCGGACACCAGGTCTACCCAGGGCATGCTGCGGACACCAGGTCTACCCACGGCTTGCTGCGGACACCAGGTCTACCCAGCCATGAAACGGGCAACAGGTCTACCAAGCTGCGGACACCAGGTCTACCCAGGGCATGCTGCGGACACCAGGTCTACCCACGGCTTGCTGCGGACAACAGGTCTACCCAGCTGCGGACAACAGGTCTACCCAGGGCATGAAACGGGCAACAGGTCTACCAAGCTGCGGACACCAGGTCTACCCAGGGCATGCTGCGGACACCAGGTCTACCCACGGCTTGCTGCGGACAACAGGTCTACCCAGCCATGAAACGGGCAACAGGTCTACCAAGCTGCGGACACCAGGTCTACCCAGGGCATGCTGCGGACACCAGGTCTACCCACGGCTTGCTGCGGACACCAGGTCTACCCAGCCATGAAACGGGCAACAGGTCTACCAAGCTGCGGACACCAGGTCTACCCAGGGCATGCTGCGGACACCAGGTCTACCCACGGCTTGCTGCGGACAACAGGTCTACCCAGCCATGAAACGGGCAACAGGTCTACCAAGCTGCGGACACCAGGTCTACCCAGGGCATGCTGCGGACACCAGGTCTACCCAGCCATGAAACGGGCAACAGGTCTACTCACGGCTTGCTGCGGACAACAGGTCTACCCAGCCATGAAACGGGCAACAGGTCTACCAAGCTGCGGACAACAGGTCTACCCAGGGCATGCTGCGGACACCAGGTCTACCCACTCAATGCTGCGGACAACAGGTCTACCCAGGCATGAATCGGGCAACAGGTCTACCAAGCTCCGGACACCAGGTCTACCCACGGCTTGCTGCGGACACCAGGTCTACCCAGCCATGAAACGGGCAACAGGTCTACCAAGCTGCGGACACCAGGTCTACCCAGGGCATGCTGCGGACACCAGGTCTACCCACTCAATGCTGCGGACAACAGGTCTACCCAGGCATGAATCGGGCAACAGGTCTACCAAGCTGCGGACACCAGGTCTACCCACGGCTTGCTGCGGACACCAGGTCTACCCAGCCATGAAACGGGCAACAGGTCTACCAAGCTGCGGACACCAGGTCTACCCAGGGCATGCTGCGGACACCAGGTCTACCCACGGCTTGCTGCGGACACCAGGTCTACCCAGCCATGAAACGGGCAACAGGTCTACCAAGCTGCGGACACCAGGTCTACCCAGGGCATGCTGCGGACACCAGGTCTACCCACGGCTTGCTGCGGACACCAGGTCTACCCAGCCATGAAACGGGCAACAGGTCTACCAAGCTGCGGACACCAGGTCTACCCAGGGCATGCTGCGGACACCAGGTCTACCCAGCCATGAAACGGGCAACAGGTCTACTCACGGCTTGCTGCGGACAACAGGTCTACCCAGCCATGAAACGGGCAACAGGTCTACCAAGCTGCGGACAACAGGTCTACCCAGGGCATGCTGCGGACACCAGGTCTACCCACTCAATGCTGCGGACAACAGGTCTACCCAGGCATGAATCGGGCAACAGGTCTACCAAGCTCCGGACACCAGGTCTACCCACGGCTTGCTGCGGACAACAGGTCTACCCAGCCATGAAACGGGCAACAGGTCTACCAAGCTGCGGACACCAGGTCTACCCAGGGCATGCTGCGGACACCAGGTCTACCCAGCCATGAAACGGGCAACAGGTCTACTCACGGCTTGCTGCGGACACCAGGTCTACCCAGCCATGAAACGGGCAACAGGTCTACCAAGCTGCGGACACCAGGTCTACCCAGGGCATGCTGCGGACACCAGGTCTACCCACTCAATGCTGCGGACAACAGGTCTACCCAGGCATGAATCGGGCAACAGGTCTACCAAGCTCCGGACACCAGGTCTACCCACGGCTTGCTGCAGACAACAGGTCTACCCAGCCATGAAACGGGCAACAGGTCTACCAAGCTGCGGACACCAGGTCTACCCAGGGCATGCTGCGGACACCAGGTCTACCCACGGCTTGCTGCGGACACCAGGTCTACCCAGCCATGAAACGGGCAACAGGTCTACCAAGCTGCGGACACCAGGTCTACCCAGGGCATGCTGCGGACAACAGGTCTACCCAGCCATGAAACGGGCAACAGGTCTACTCACGGCTTGCTGCGGACAACAGGTCTACCCAGCCATGAAACGGGCAACAGGTCTACCAAGCTGCGGACAACAGGTCTACCCAGGGCATGCTGCGGACACCAGGTCTACCCACTCAATGCTGCGGACAACAGGTCTACCCAGGCATGAATCGGGCAACAGGTCTACCAAGCTCCGGACACCATGTCTACCCACGGCTTGCTGCGGACACCAGGTCTACCCAGCCATGAAACGGGCAACAGGTCTACCAAGCTGCGGACACCAGGTCTACCCAGGGCATGCTGCGGACACCAGGTCTACCCAGCCATGAAACGGGCAACAGGTCTACTCACGGCTTGCTGCGGACACCAGGTCTACCCAGCCATGAAACGGGCAACAGGTCTACCAAGCTGCGGACACCAGGTCTACCCAGGGCATGCTGCGGACACCAGGTCTACCCACGGCTTGCTGCGGACAACAGGTCTACCCAGGCATGAAACGGGCAACAGGTCTACCAAGCTGCGGACACCAGGTCTACCCAGGGCATGCTGCGGACACCAGGTCTACCCACGGCTTGCTGCGGACAACAGGTCTACCAACTCAATGCTGCGGACAACAGGTCTACCCAGCCATGAAACGGGCAACAGGTCTACCAAGCTGCGGACACCAGGTCTACCCACGGCTTGCTGCGGACACCAGGTCTACCCAGCCATGAAACGGGCAACAGGTCTACCAAGCTGCGGACACCAGGTCTACCCAGGGCATGCTGCGGACACCAGGTCTACCCAGCCATGAAACGGGCAACAGGTCTACCAAGCTGCGGACACCAGGTCTACCCAGCCATGAAACGGGCAACAGGTCTACTCACTCAATGCTGCGGACACCAGGTCTACCCAGCCATGAAACGGGCAACAGGTCTACCAACTCAATGCTGCGGACAACAGGTCTACCCAGCCATGAAACGGGCAACAGGTCTACCAAGCTGCGGACACCAGGTCTACCCACGGCTTGCTGCGGACAACAGGTCTACCCAGGCATGAATCGGGCAACAGGTCTACCAAGCTGCGGACACCAGGTCTACCCACGGCTTGCTGCGGACACCAGGTCTACCCAGCCATGAAACGGGCAACAGGTCTACCAAGCTGCGGACACCAGGTCTACCCAGGGCATGCTGCGGACACCAGGCCTACCCAGCCATGAAACGGGCAACAGGTCTACCAAGCTGCGGACAACAGGTCTACCCAGGGCATGCTGCGGACAACAGGTCTACCCAGCCATGAAACGGGCAACAGGTCTACTCACGGCTTGCTGCGGACACCAGGTCTACCCAGCCATGAAACGGGCAACAGGTCTACCAAGCTGCGGACACCAGGTCTACCCAGGGCATGCTGCGGACACCAGGTCTACCCACGGCTTGCTGCGGACACCAGGTCTACCCAGCCATGAAACGGGCAACAGGTCTACCAGGCTGCGGACACCAGGTCTACCCAGGGCATGCTGCGGACACCAGGTCTACCCACGGCTTGCTGCGGACAACAGGTCTACCCAGCCATGAAACGGGCAACAGGTCTACCAAGCTGCGGACACCAGGTCTACCCAGGGCATGCTGCGGACACCAGGTCTACCCAGCCATGAAACGGGCAACAGGTCTACTCACGGCTTGCTGCGGACAACAGGTCTACCCAGCCATGAAACGGGCAACAGGTCTACCAAGCTGCGGACAACAGGTCTACCCAGGGCATGCTGCGGACACCAGGTCTACCCACGGCTTGCTGCGGACAACAGGTCTACCCAGGCATGAATCGGGCAACAGGTCTACCAAGCTCCGGACACCAGGTCTACCCACGGCTTGCTGCGGACAACAGGTCTACCCAGCCATGAAACGGGCAACAGGTCTACCCACTCAATGCTGCGGACAACAGGTCTACCCAGCCATGAAACGGGCAACAGGTCTACCAAGCTGCGGACACCAGGTCTACCCACTCAATGCTGCGGACACCAGGTCTACCCAGCCATGAAACGGGCAACAGGTCTACTCACGGCTTGCAGCGGACAACAGGTCTACCCAGCCATGAAACGGGCAACAGGTCTACCAAGCTGCGGACACCAGGTCTACCCAGGGCATGCTGCGGACACCAGGTCTACCCAGCCATGAAACGGGCAACAGGTCTACTCACGGCTTGCTGCGGACACCAGGTCTACCCAGCCATGAAACAGGCAACAGGTCTACCAAGCTGCGGACACCAGGTCTACCCAGCCATGAAACGGGCAACAGGTCTACCAAGCTGCGGACACCAGGTCTACCCAGGGCATGCTGCGGACACCAGGTCTACCAACTCAATGCTGCGGACAACAGGTCTACCCAGCCATGAAACGGGCAACAGGTCTACCAAGCTGCGGACACCAGGTCTACCCAGGGCATGCTGCGGACACCAGGTCTACCAACTCAATGCTGCGGACACCAGGTCTACCCAGCCATGAAACGGGCAACAGGTCTACCAACTCAATGCTGCGGGCAACAGGTCTACCCAGGCATGAATCGGGCAACAGGTCTACCAAGCTGCGGACACCAGGTCTACCCACGGCTTGCTGCGGACAACAGGTCTACCCAGGCATGAATCGGGCAACAGGTCTACCAAGCTGCGGACACCAGGTCTACCCACGGCTTGCTGCGGACACCAGGTCTACCCAGCCATGAAACGGGCAACAGGTCTACCAAGCTGCGGACACCAGGTCTACCCAGGGCATGCTGCGGACACCAGGTCTACCCAGCCATGAAACGGGCAACAGGTCTACTCACGGCTTGCTGCGGACACCAGGTCTACCCAGCCATGAAACGGGCAACAGGTCTACCAAGCTGCGGACACCAGGTCTACCCAGGGCATGCTGCGGACACCAGGTCTACCCAGCCATGAAACGGGCAACAGGTCTACTCACGGCTTGCTGCGGACACCAGGTCTACCCAGCCATGAAACGGGCAACAGGTCTACCAAGCTGCGGACACCAGGTCTACCCAGGGCATGCTGCGGACACCAGGTCTACCCACGGCTTGCTGCGGACAACAGGTCTACCCAGCCATGAAACGGGCAAGAGGTCTACCAAGCTGCGGACACCAGGTCTACCCAGGGCATGCTGCGGACACCAGGTCTACCCAGCCATGAAACGGGCAACAGGTCTACTCACGGCTTGCTGCGGACAACAGGTCTACCCAGCCATGAAACGGGCAACAGGTCTACCAAGCTGCGGACAACAGGTCTACCCAGGGCATGCTGCGGACACCAGGTCTACCCAGCCATGAAACGGGCAACAGGTCTACTCACGGCTTGCTGCGGACACCAGGTCTACCCAGCCATGAATCGGGCAACAGGTCTACCAAGCTGCGGACAACAGGTCTACCCAGGGCATGCTGCGGACACCAGGTCTACCAACTCAATGCTGCGGACACCAGGTCTACCCAGCCATGAAACGGGCAACAGGTCTACCAAGCTGCGGACACCAGGTCTACCCAGGGTATGTAGCGGACACCAGGTCTACCAACTCAATGCTGCGGACACCAGGTCTACCCAGCCATGAAACGGGCAACAGGTCTACCAAGCTGCGGACACCAGGTCTACCCAGCCATGAAACGGGCAACAGGTCTACCCACTCAATGCTGCGGACAACAGGTCTACCCAGCCATGAAACGGGCAACAGGTCTACCAAGCTGCGGACACCAGGTCTACCCAGGGCATGCTGCGGACAACAGGTCTACCCAGCCATGAAACGGGCAACAGGTCTACTCACGGCTTGCTGCGGACAACAGGTCTACCCAGCCATGAAACGGGCAACAGGTCTACCAAGCTGCGGACACCAGGTCTACCCAGGGCATGCTGCGGACACCAGGTCTACCCAGCCATGAAACGGGCAACAGGTCTACTCACGGCTTGCTGCGGACACCAGGTCTACCCAGCCATGAAACGGGCAACAGGTCTACCAAGCTGCGGACACCAGGTCTACCCACGGCTTGCTGCGGACACCAGGTCTACCCAGCCATGAAACGGGCAACAGGTCTACCAAGCTGCGGACACCAGGTCTACCCAGGGCATGCTGCGGACACCAGGTCTACCCAGCCATGAAACGGGCAACAGGTCTACTCACGGCTTGCTGCGGACACCAGGTCTACCCAGCCATGAAACGGGCAACAGGTCTACCAAGCTGCGGACACCAGGTCTACCCAGGGCATGCTGCGGACACCAGGTCTACCCACTCAATGCTGCGGACAACAGGTCTACCCAGCCATGAAACGGGCAACAGGTCTACCAAGCTGCGGACACCAGGTCTACCCAGGGCATGCTGCGGACACCAGGTCTACCAACTCAATGCTGCGGACAACAGGTCTACCCAGCCATGAAACGGGCAACAGGTCTACCAAGCTGCGGACACCAGGTCTACCCACGGCTTGCTGCGGACACCAGGTCTACCCAGCCATGAAACGGGCAACAGGTCTACCAAGCTGCGGACACCAGGTCTACCCAGGTCATGCTGCGGACACCAGGTCTACCCACGGCTTGCTGCGGACAACAGGTCTACCCACTCCAAGCTGCGGACACCAGGTCTAACTACTCCATTACGCGGACAACAGGTCTACCCACTCCATGCGGCGGACAACATGTCTACCCGCTCCATGCTGCGGACACCAGGTCTGCCCACGCCGTGATGCGGACCACAGGTCTACCTTCGCCATGCTGCACGCAGCCCGGGTCGCACCGGAGCTAGGTAGACCCGGTCGCCGCGGCCGTCGCAGCGCCCTCGCCCTCGACGGCGGACCCACGCCGCCGGTCCCGGAGGCGGGTAGACCTGGTCGCCGCGGCCACGGCGGCCGCCCATCCCGGAGCCCAGTAGACCTGGCCGCCGCGGGACCGGCCAAGTTTCCCGGAGTCGTGTAGACCTGGTCGTCGCGGCCACGGCCGCCGCCGCTGCGCCTTCGCCGGCGACGGCGGTCCCACGCCACCGGCCCCGGAGCCGCGTCGACCTGGCCGCCGCGGGACGGGCCACGTTTCGCGGATCCGGGTAGACGAGGCATCCTTGTACCATCTCGGAGCCGGGGAAACCCCACAGCCTCTTAACGCTCCGGAGCCCAAGTGCTCCAGCAGCCTTGCCCCGCCCGGCAGAATCGATTTCAAGACCAAGACATATTTTCGACAACATTTTATTTCATCATTTCATTTCATTTCTTTTCATTTCATTTTATTATTTTATTTTATTTCGTTTTGTTTTGTTTTGTTTTGTTTTGTTTTGATTTGATTTGATTTGTTTCATTTCCTCTTTGCCTTTTTTGAATGATTGCCTCTTCTATTTACTCGGAAAGAAAATCTTTTCCGGAAAACAAAACTCTTGCCAAATCTTATTTGTGATCCCTTTGGGCCCACAGCCGAGCTGACGGAGGGCCTGTGCCCGGTTCTCGCCCTGCTGACACACTGACCCCCCCAAACGGCGTCCTCCCTACCCCACGCCTCCTCCCCCGTCCCCCAGAGACCCTACCTACAGAGCCCCCCCCCACCACAAAACAGAACCTCACGGGCCGCAGCACAGCCAGGGGAAGCACGTACGTGCAGCGAAACTCGGCCCAAAGCCGCCGCGCCCTGGCACAACTCGCCCTGCCCCTTCCCGCCCCACGGAGGCGGCTGCATCGAGGCGACCGGCGCCGCCGTCGGCAAGCGGGTGGCCGCTTTCGGGCCGGTTCTTCCGCGGAAGGTCTGCAGAGCTCTTGGGGCCTCGGCGCGGGTTTGGGGGGCCGTGAGGGCTCGCTGTCGAGGCGCCCGGGGCCGGCACGAAGCCGCCTGCCCTCTCCCTGTCCCTGCCCCGTCTTCCGCAGCCACCCATTAACGCTGGGGGCGAGCCCGCCCTCCGCCATCAACCTCCCATGCAGCGCTTTCAGACTTTCCCCGCCCCTGCCCATTGTCGGCTGGGGGCGCCCTGCCCCCCGCCGTCAGCCTCCCTGGCAGCGCTTTCAGACTCTCTCGGGCCCCTGCCCATTGTCGGCTGGGGGCGCCCCGCCCCCCGCCCTCAGCCTCCCTGGCAGCGCTTTCAGACTGCCTCGGGCCCTGCCCATTGTCGGTTGGGGGCGCCCCGCCCCCCGCCCTCAGCCTCCCTGGCAGCGCTTTCAGACTGCCTCGGGCCCTGCCCATTGTCGGTTGGGGGCGACCCCGCCCTCCGCCATCAGCCTCCCTGGCAGCGCTTTCAGACTGCCTCGGGCCCTGCCCATTGTCGGTTGGGGGCGACCCCGCCCTCCGCCATCAGCCTCCCTGGCAGCACTTTCAGCCTCTTCCTGCCCCCGCCCACGGTCCCACCGGGCAGTTTACACGGCGGCGGCGGGAGGCTGATGCCGAGGTCGGCAGGCGGAGAGCCTGGTGCACAAGCAGGGATGGCGGCGGGATGATTGGCGCCGTCTGTCCCTGGTCAAAGAAGCTCTCTGTTCAGCTTTCTCGGAGCCTTTTGCTTTGGTGGCGTTCCTTCCTCCTCCGCCCCGGCGCCGCTCAAGCCTGCGGCAGGGCGGCAGCGCGGCGGGTGGGCGGCCGGGGGGAGGGGGGAGGGGGGGGGGAGGGAGGGAGCGCGCGAGCGAGCGAGCGAGCGAGCGAGCGCGCTGCAGAAATGAAGCCCGGAGCAGGGCCGCGGTCCATTCGAGCACGGGGAGGGGGCGCGACAACGCTGCCTGCTCCTGTCGGGGAGCGCTTGGGGAAGTGGGGTGCCGGCACCATGACGGCGGAGCGGACAGGGGCCGCGGCTGGGGAAGAGGCCGGCGGAGCTCGCCAGTGGATGCTGGCGCACGGAGCCGGCAGGGACACCTGGGC
>NW_028276119.1:332500-342500 GCF_052056855.1 Sturnus vulgaris
ACGGAGGCCGGGCGGGCACCCCCACACTGCCCCGCACACCGGCACGCTTTAATAAAAAAGAACGGAGCCGCTCGCAAAACCCAGCCCCCGCCGGCAACGGCAACCACGGCAGCCGGGGCAGGCCAGACACCACGGGCCGCCCCGGCACGGTGCCTCGATCGCGCCCGGCCGATACCGAGAAAGGGCGAGGCGCCGCCGCCCCGCCCACGACACACTCTCGGGGGCTCACTCGCTCGCTCGCTCTCTGTTGGGTTGCGGGGTCCGTCCTGGGGGGGGGGACACGGCCGGCCACCGCGGCCGACCGCCGCCCCGGAAAAATTCTGCCCGCTACACGCGGGTCCCCGGCTTAGGGCCGAGGAAGGGGGACGACTTCAACAACACACGGCAGGGCCGGACACTCCCGTCACCGAGCCCCCCTTCGCAGGCAAGCAAGCGAAGCCGAGAGGCGAGGCCACACGCCCCACTGCATGTCCCCCGCTGCCCTTTCGATACGGACACAACTCTGGCAACACAGGTCGGGAGCGGGAAACGAGGCGCAGCCAACCTCGGCCAAGCGAGCCACGCCCGGGGGGCTCTCGGGGAGGGGGGCCAGGGAAAGCCCGGGCAGGCTCAACACAACCCCGGGCCGGCCCCACAGAAATCCAGCCCCGGCTGCCGGCCACCAGCGTGCACCGGGACCGACAGCCGAAGAAATGCCGCACCCGGCGAGCGGGCGGGGCCCCGGCTTAAGGCCGGGCAGAAAAGGGGCGAGGCGCCGCCGCCTCGCCCGCCACCATCCCCGGGGGAGCGAGCAGGCGCCCGGCTCCCCGTTGTCACGAAACCGGCAGCAGCCGGGCCGGAGCGGGACACACTCGCGGCTTTCTCGCCCTCTCTCTGGGCCTTTTTCTCGCTTCTCCCCCGCCTGGAACAACGCAGCCTCGCCTGGGCCGGGGGAGCGCGGTGGCTCTCGGATCGCATCGCTCTCTCTGGGGGCTTTCTCGCTTCTCCCCCGGACTGAACACGCAGCCTCGGCCTGGGCCGGGGAGCGGCTCTCGGATCGCATCGGTCTCTCTGGGGGCTTTCTCGCTTCTCCCCCGACTGAGCACGCAGCCTCGCCTGGGCCGGGGAGCGGCTCTCGGATCGCATCGGTCTCTCTCTCTGGGCTAACCTGTCCCAGTCGAACTGGGTAAGACGGGAAGCCGGACGAAGCCACGCGACTCGCCCCGACATCGGCGGTGTTCTTCTGGCCCTGGCGACCGCACGCGCGTCCGCCCTTCTCCGCCACGGACACAGGCACAGCAACAGCCTGTGGGGATACGGCCCGTCACCTCGTTCCCATAATACGGACAGATGGGCCCGAAGCGGCGGAGGCCGGAAAGAGAACCGATGTACGTGACCGAGGGGGCGCAGTGGCGCACGCCGCCTTCTACGATGACATAGCCGGAGGCAGCGAGAAACAGCGACCCCTTGGAGTACTTCCAGGCCGGCGGCGGACAACAGGTCTACCAGCCATGAAACGGGCAACAGGTCTACCGACGGCTTGCTGCGGACAACAGGTCTACCCAGCCATGAAACGGGCAACAGGTCTACCAAGCTGCGGACACCAGGTCTACCCAGGGCATGCTGCGGACACCAGGTCTACCCACGGCTTGCTGCGGACAACAGGTCTACCCAGCTGCGGACAACAGGTCTACCCAGGGCATGAAACGGGCAACAGGTCTACCAAGCTGCGGACACCAGGTCTACCCAGGGCATGCTGCGGACACCAGGTCTACCCACGGCTTGCTGCGGACACCAGGTCTACCCAGCCATGAAACGGGCAACAGGTCTACCAAGCTGCGGACACCAGGTCTACCCAGGGCATGCTGCGGACAACAGGTCTACCCAGCCATGAAACGGGCAACAGGTCTACTCACGGCTTGCTGCGGACAACAGGTCTACCCAGCCATGAAACGGGCAACAGGTCTACCAAGCTGCGGACAACAGGTCTACCCAGGGCATGCTGCGGACACCAGGTCTACCCACTCAATGCTGCGGACAACAGGTCTACCCAGGCATGAATCGGGCAACAGGTCTACCAAGCTCCGGACACCATGTCTACCCACGGCTTGCTGCGGACAACAGGTCTACCCAGCCATGAAACGGGCAACAGGTCTACCAAGCTGCGGACACCAGGTCTACCCAGGGCATGCTGCGGACACCAGGTCTACCCAGCCATGAAACGGGCAACAGGTCTACTCACGGCTTGCTGCGGACAACAGGTCTACCCAGCCATGAAACGGGCAACAGGTCTACCAAGCTGCGGACACCAGGTCTACCCAGGGCATGCTGCGGACACCAGGTCTACCCACTCAATGCTGCGGACAACAGGTCTACCCAGGCATGAATCGGGCAACAGGTCTACCAAGCTCCGGACACCAGGTCTACCCACGGCTTGCTGCGGACAACAGGTCTACCCAGCCATGAAACGGGCAACAGGTCTACCAAGCTGCGGACACCAGGTCTACCCAGGGCATGCTGCGGACACCAGGTCTACCCAGGGCATGAAACGGGCAACAGGTCTACTCACGGCTTGCTGCGGACACCAGGTCTACCCAGCCATGAAACGGGCAACAGGTCTACCAAGCTGCGGACACCAGGTCTACCCAGGGCATGCTGCGGACACCAGGTCTACCCAGCCATGAAACGGGCAACAGGTCTACTCACGGCTTGCTGCGGACACCAGGTCTACCCAGCCATGAAACGGGCAACAGGTCTACCAAGCTGCGGACACCAGGTCTACCCAGGGCATGCTGCGGACACCAGGTCTACCCACGGCTTGCTGCGGACAACAGGTCTACCCAGGCATGAAACGGGCAACAGGTCTACCAAGCTGCGGACACCAGGTCTACCCAGGGCATGCTGCGGACACCAGGTCTACCCACGGCTTGCTGCGGACAACAGGTCTACCAACTCAATGCTGCGGACAACAGGTCTACCCAGCCATGAAACGGGCAACAGGTCTACCAAGCTGCGGACACCAGGTCTACCCACGGCTTGCTGCGGACACCAGGTCTACCCAGCCATGAAACGGGCAACAGGTCTACCAAGCTGCGGACACCAGGTCTACCCAGGGCATGCTGCGGACACCAGGTCTACCCAGCCATGAAACGGGCAACAGGTCTACCAAGCTGCGGACACCAGGTCTACCCAGCCATGAAACGGGCAACAGGTCTACTCACTCAATGCTGCGGACACCAGGTCTACCCAGCCATGAAACGGGCAACAGGTCTACCAACTCAATGCTGCGGACAACAGGTCTACCCAGCCATGAAACGGGCAACAGGTCTACCAAGCTGCGGACACCAGGTCTACCCACGGCTTGCTGCGGACAACAGGTCTACCCAGGCATGAATCGGGCAACAGGTCTACCAAGCTGCGGACACCAGGTCTACCCACGGCTTGCTGCGGACACCAGGTCTACCCAGCCATGAAACGGGCAACAGGTCTACCAAGCTGCGGACACCAGGTCTACCCAGGGCATGCTGCGGACACCAGGCCTACCCAGCCATGAAACGGGCAACAGGTCTACCAAGCTGCGGACAACAGGTCTACCCAGGGCATGCTGCGGACAACAGGTCTACCCAGCCATGAAACGGGCAACAGGTCTACTCACGGCTTGCTGCGGACACCAGGTCTACCCAGCCATGAAACGGGCAACAGGTCTACCAAGCTGCGGACACCAGGTCTACCCAGGGCATGCTGCGGACACCAGGTCTACCCACGGCTTGCTGCGGACACCAGGTCTACCCAGCCATGAAACGGGCAACAGGTCTACCAGGCTGCGGACACCAGGTCTACCCAGGGCATGCTGCGGACACCAGGTCTACCCACGGCTTGCTGCGGACAACAGGTCTACCCAGCCATGAAACGGGCAACAGGTCTACCAAGCTGCGGACAACAGGTCTACCCAGGGCATGCTGCGGACACCAGGTCTACCCAGCCATGAAACGGGCAACAGGTCTACTCACGGCTTGCTGCGGACAACAGGTCTACCCAGCCATGAAACGGGCAACAGGTCTACCAAGCTGCGGACAACAGGTCTACCCAGGGCATGCTGCGGACACCAGGTCTACCCACGGCTTGCTGCGGACAACAGGTCTACCCAGGCATGAATCGGGCAACAGGTCTACCAAGCTCCGGACACCAGGTCTACCCACGGCTTGCTGCGGACAACAGGTCTACCCAGCCATGAAACGGGCAACAGGTCTACCCACTCAATGCTGCGGACAACAGGTCTACCCAGCCATGAAACGGGCAACAGGTCTACCAAGCTGCGGACACCAGGTCTACCCACTCAATGCTGCGGACACCAGGTCTACCCAGCCATGAAACGGGCAACAGGTCTACTCACGGCTTGCAGCGGACAACAGGTCTACCCAGCCATGAAACGGGCAACAGGTCTACCAAGCTGCGGACACCAGGTCTACCCAGGGCATGCTGCGGACACCAGGTCTACCCAGCCATGAAACGGGCAACAGGTCTACTCACGGCTTGCTGCGGACACCAGGTCTACCCAGCCATGAAACAGGCAACAGGTCTACCAAGCTGCGGACACCAGGTCTACCCAGCCATGAAACGGGCAACAGGTCTACCAAGCTGCGGACACCAGGTCTACCCAGGGCATGCTGCGGACACCAGGTCTACCAACTCAATGCTGCGGACAACAGGTCTACCCAGCCATGAAACGGGCAACAGGTCTACCAAGCTGCGGACACCAGGTCTACCCAGGGCATGCTGCGGACACCAGGTCTACCAACTCAATGCTGCGGACACCAGGTCTACCCAGCCATGAAACGGGCAACAGGTCTACCAACTCAATGCTGCGGGCAACAGGTCTACCCAGGCATGAATCGGGCAACAGGTCTACCAAGCTGCGGACACCAGGTCTACCCACGGCTTGCTGCGGACAACAGGTCTACCCAGGCATGAATCGGGCAACAGGTCTACCAAGCTGCGGACACCAGGTCTACCCACGGCTTGCTGCGGACACCAGGTCTACCCAGCCATGAAACGGGCAACAGGTCTACCAAGCTGCGGACACCAGGTCTACCCAGGGCATGCTGCGGACACCAGGTCTACCCAGCCATGAAACGGGCAACAGGTCTACTCACGGCTTGCTGCGGACACCAGGTCTACCCAGCCATGAAACGGGCAACAGGTCTACCAAGCTGCGGACACCAGGTCTACCCAGGGCATGCTGCGGACACCAGGTCTACCCAGCCATGAAACGGGCAACAGGTCTACTCACGGCTTGCTGCGGACACCAGGTCTACCCAGCCATGAAACGGGCAACAGGTCTACCAAGCTGCGGACACCAGGTCTACCCAGGGCATGCTGCGGACACCAGGTCTACCCACGGCTTGCTGCGGACAACAGGTCTACCCAGCCATGAAACGGGCAAGAGGTCTACCAAGCTGCGGACACCAGGTCTACCCAGGGCATGCTGCGGACACCAGGTCTACCCAGCCATGAAACGGGCAACAGGTCTACTCACGGCTTGCTGCGGACAACAGGTCTACCCAGCCATGAAACGGGCAACAGGTCTACCAAGCTGCGGACAACAGGTCTACCCAGGGCATGCTGCGGACACCAGGTCTACCCAGCCATGAAACGGGCAACAGGTCTACTCACGGCTTGCTGCGGACACCAGGTCTACCCAGCCATGAATCGGGCAACAGGTCTACCAAGCTGCGGACAACAGGTCTACCCAGGGCATGCTGCGGACACCAGGTCTACCAACTCAATGCTGCGGACACCAGGTCTACCCAGCCATGAAACGGGCAACAGGTCTACCAAGCTGCGGACACCAGGTCTACCCAGGGTATGTAGCGGACACCAGGTCTACCAACTCAATGCTGCGGACACCAGGTCTACCCAGCCATGAAACGGGCAACAGGTCTACCAAGCTGCGGACACCAGGTCTACCCAGCCATGAAACGGGCAACAGGTCTACCCACTCAATGCTGCGGACAACAGGTCTACCCAGCCATGAAACGGGCAACAGGTCTACCAAGCTGCGGACACCAGGTCTACCCAGGGCATGCTGCGGACAACAGGTCTACCCAGCCATGAAACGGGCAACAGGTCTACTCACGGCTTGCTGCGGACAACAGGTCTACCCAGCCATGAAACGGGCAACAGGTCTACCAAGCTGCGGACACCAGGTCTACCCAGGGCATGCTGCGGACACCAGGTCTACCCAGCCATGAAACGGGCAACAGGTCTACTCACGGCTTGCTGCGGACACCAGGTCTACCCAGCCATGAAACGGGCAACAGGTCTACCAAGCTGCGGACACCAGGTCTACCCACGGCTTGCTGCGGACACCAGGTCTACCCAGCCATGAAACGGGCAACAGGTCTACCAAGCTGCGGACACCAGGTCTACCCAGGGCATGCTGCGGACACCAGGTCTACCCAGCCATGAAACGGGCAACAGGTCTACTCACGGCTTGCTGCGGACACCAGGTCTACCCAGCCATGAAACGGGCAACAGGTCTACCAAGCTGCGGACACCAGGTCTACCCAGGGCATGCTGCGGACACCAGGTCTACCCACTCAATGCTGCGGACAACAGGTCTACCCAGCCATGAAACGGGCAACAGGTCTACCAAGCTGCGGACACCAGGTCTACCCAGGGCATGCTGCGGACACCAGGTCTACCAACTCAATGCTGCGGACAACAGGTCTACCCAGCCATGAAACGGGCAACAGGTCTACCAAGCTGCGGACACCAGGTCTACCCACGGCTTGCTGCGGACACCAGGTCTACCCAGCCATGAAACGGGCAACAGGTCTACCAAGCTGCGGACACCAGGTCTACCCAGGTCATGCTGCGGACACCAGGTCTACCCACGGCTTGCTGCGGACAACAGGTCTACCCACTCCAAGCTGCGGACACCAGGTCTAACTACTCCATTACGCGGACAACAGGTCTACCCACTCCATGCGGCGGACAACATGTCTACCCGCTCCATGCTGCGGACACCAGGTCTGCCCACGCCGTGATGCGGACCACAGGTCTACCTTCGCCATGCTGCACGCAGCCCGGGTCGCACCGGAGCTAGGTAGACCCGGTCGCCGCGGCCGTCGCAGCGCCCTCGCCCTCGACGGCGGACCCACGCCGCCGGTCCCGGAGGCGGGTAGACCTGGTCGCCGCGGCCACGGCGGCCGCCCATCCCGGAGCCCAGTAGACCTGGCCGCCGCGGGACCGGCCAAGTTTCCCGGAGTCGTGTAGACCTGGTCGTCGCGGCCACGGCCGCCGCCGCTGCGCCTTCGCCGGCGACGGCGGTCCCACGCCACCGGCCCCGGAGCCGCGTCGACCTGGCCGCCGCGGGACGGGCCACGTTTCGCGGATCCGGGTAGACGAGGCATCCTTGTACCATCTCGGAGCCGGGGAAACCCCACAGCCTCTTAACGCTCCGGAGCCCAAGTGCTCCAGCAGCCTTGCCCCGCCCGGCAGAATCGATTTCAAGACCAAGACATATTTTCGACAACATTTTATTTCATCATTTCATTTCATTTCATTTCTTTTCATTTCATTTTATTATTTTATTTTATTTCGTTTTGTTTTGTTTTGTTTTGATTTGATTTGATTTGTTTCATTTCCTCTTTGCCTTTTTTGAATGATTGCCTCTTCTATTTACTCGGAAAGAAAATCTTTTCCGGAAAACAAAACTCTTGCCAAATCTTATTTGTGATCCCTTTGGGCCCACAGCCGAGCTGACGGAGGGCCTGTGCCCGGTTCTCGCCCTGCTGACACACTGACCCCCCCAAACGGCGTCCTCCCTACCCCACGCCTCCTCCCCCGTCCCCCAGAGACCCTACCTACAGAGCCCCCCCCCACCACAAAACAGAACCTCACGGGCCGCAGCACAGCCAGGGGAAGCACGTACGTGCAGCGAAACTCGGCCCAAAGCCGCCGCGCCCTGGCACAACTCGCCCTGCCCCTTCCCGCCCCACGGAGGCGGCTGCATCGAGGCGACCGGCGCCGCCGTCGGCAAGCGGGTGGCCGCTTTCGGGCCGGTTCTTCCGCGGAAGGTCTGCAGAGCTCTTGGGGCCTCGGCGCGGGTTTGGGGGGCCGTGAGGGCTCGCTGTCGAGGCGCCCGGGGCCGGCACGAAGCCGCCTGCCCTCTCCCTGTCCCTGCCCCGTCTTCCGCAGCCACCCATTAACGCTGGGGGCGAGCCCGCCCTCCGCCATCAACCTCCCATGCAGCGCTTTCAGACTTTCCCCGCCCCTGCCCATTGTCGGCTGGGGGCGCCCTGCCCCCCGCCGTCAGCCTCCCTGGCAGCGCTTTCAGACTCTCTCGGGCCCCTGCCCATTGTCGGCTGGGGGCGCCCCGCCCCCCGCCCTCAGCCTCCCTGGCAGCGCTTTCAGACTGCCTCGGGCCCTGCCCATTGTCGGTTGGGGGCGCCCCGCCCCCCGCCCTCAGCCTCCCTGGCAGCGCTTTCAGACTGCCTCGGGCCCTGCCCATTGTCGGTTGGGGGCGACCCCGCCCTCCGCCATCAGCCTCCCTGGCAGCGCTTTCAGACTGCCTCGGGCCCTGCCCATTGTCGGTTGGGGGCGACCCCGCCCTCCGCCATCAGCCTCCCTGGCAGCACTTTCAGCCTCTTCCTGCCCCCGCCCACGGTCCCACCGGGCAGTTTACACGGCGGCGGCGGGAGGCTGATGCCGAGGTCGGCAGGCGGAGAGCCTGGTGCACAAGCAGGGATGGCGGCGGGATGATTGGCGCCGTCTGTCCCTGGTCAAAGAAGCTCTCTGTTCAGCTTTCTCGGAGCCTTTTGCTTTGGTGGCGTTCCTTCCTCCTCCGCCCCGGCGCCGCTCAAGCCTGCGGCAGGGCGGCAGCGCGGCGGGTGGGCGGCCGGGGGGAGGGGGGAGGGGGGGGGGAGGGAGGGAGCGCGCGAGCGAGCGAGCGAGCGAGCGCGCTGCAGAAATGAAGCCCGGAGCAGGGCCGCGGTCCATTCGAGCACGGGGAGGGGGCGCGACAACGCTGCCTGCTCCTGTCGGGGAGCGCTTGGGGAAGTGGGGTGCCGGCACCATGACGGCGGAGCGGACAGGGGCCGCGGCTGGGGAAGAGGCCGGCGGAGCTCGCCAGTGGATGCTGGCGCACGGAGCCGGCAGGGACACCTGGGCACGGCTGGGACCGAAAGTCGCCCGCCTTCACGCCCCGCCTTTCGCCGGGGGGAAGAAGACGCGAGAGCAGGGCTGCCTGCTGGGCTGCCAGTGCCCGCGGTCATGCCGGACGTGCAGGCCGACCGCCGAAGGCGTGCTCGCCGCTGCAGAGACGACAAGGGGGCCGCGCGTCCGATGGAAGAGACGGGGCGCCATCGCGCGGCGGCCGGGCTGCAAGGCCGGCCGACGGTAACAGGACTACCACGCCGCGGGTGGCCAGAGACAAAGACCGGCCGAGGGCAACAGGTCTACCCAGCATTATGCCGGCCGGTACCAGGGCCGGCCGAGGGCAACAGGTCTACCCAGCATTAGGCCAGCCGGAAAGACGGCCGGCAGAGGGCAACAGGTCTACCCAGCATTCGGCCGTCAGGTACAAAGGCCGGCCGAGGGCAACAGGTCTACCCAGCATTCGGCCGTCAGGTACAAAGGCCGGCCGAGGGCAACAGGTCTACCCAGCATTAGGCCGCCACGTCCAAAGGCCGGCCGAGGGCAACAGGTCTACCCAGCATTAGGCCGCCACGTCCAAAGGCCGGCCGAGGGCAACAGGTCTACCCAGCATTCGGCCACCACGTACAAAGGCCGGCCGAGGGCAACAGGTCTACCCAGCATTCGGCTGGCCGGTAACACGGCGGGCCGAGGGCAACAGGTCTACCCAGCATTAGGCCGGCCGGTAACACTGCCGGCCGAGGGCAACAGGTCTACCCAGCATTCGGCCGCCACGTCCAAAGGCCGGCCGAGGGCAACAGGTCTACCCAGCATTAGGCCGCCACGTCCAAAGGCCGGCCGAGGGCAACAGGTCTACCCAGCA
>NW_028276119.1:350000-352500 GCF_052056855.1 Sturnus vulgaris
AGTCTGCATTTAGGGGGACGAAGGCCCTGCGCGGCGACGACGACGACGACGTCGACGTCGACCGCGGGCAACGGGCCTGCGAGGCAACCCCAGCCGCGCCGCCGGGGTGGCCCCCCCGGACGGCGATTGATCGTCAAGCGACGCTCAGACAGGCGTAGCCCCGGGAGGAACCCGGGGCCGCAAGTGCGTTCGAAGTGTCGATGATCAATGTGTCCTGCAATTCACATTAATTCTCGCAGCTAGCTGCGTTCTTCATCGACGCACGAGCCGAGTGATCCACCGCTAAGAGTTGTCTGGCTTTCGGGACCGCTCGCGTGAAGCGGCCCCTTTTCTGTTTCTGCAGGGACGCGCGCGCCCCCGCGCGCCCCGCTTCGACCGTACGAGCACACACAAACGGAGGAGGAGGAGGAGAAAGCGCGGGGCAAAAAAGAGAAACCCCGCGCAACGCTCCGAAGGTCGGCCAAAGAAAGGCGGAGGGGCCCGCGCCCCCGACCGCCTCCCCCCGCGAGGGGAGACGCCGCCTCGCGTGCCGTCCTTCGGAGGCGGCCCAGGCGCCCGGGCTCGGCCCGACCTCCGCGCGGAGGGGCTTGTGCGGCAACGCGCCGGACCGCGGGGGGCACGGTGGCCCGCCCGGCCTCTCGATCACGGGACGACTACGCGTTCGCGGGCCGGGGGCGCGACCGCCGGCCCCCGCCGCTCCCGGCTCACTCCCTGGCTTCTCCTTTTCACCGCTCCGCCGACTCGCGGAACGCCGCCGCGCCAAAACGCGGGGGCCGGCTCTCCCGCCAGCGGCCCCTGAACGTCGCCCGAAACGCCACGCGGCGGCGGGACCGTTCCGCCGGCGCAACCCCTGGCGCGGGACCGCTTGCCCGCCGGAAGGCGAACGCCCGGCGGGCCGCGCTCCGCCACCGGCGCCGGAGGCGGGACGCCGCCGAGACCCGAGCCGGCATCGCGGAGCGCCCGAGGTCTGCCGCTCGGCAAAACCCCTCCGCCACCCGCGGCCGCACTCCCGGGACCGCCGCCGCTTCGCACCGCCGAGCTGCCCTTCCGCGAGCACGCGCCCAGCGGGCAGGCGTACGGCGGCTGAGCCGGGGGGCACCGCCCGCTCCCCTCGTTTCCACTCGGGGACCGGACGGGGAAGCGCCCCCGCGGCCGCCCCGCACGCCTCCCCTTTTTTTTGGCCCACACGCGGCCGGGAAGGGCGACGGGGAAGCGGACGGGCGGGGCCCGGGCCGGGACGGCCGCCGGTGAAGGCGGGCGCCTCGCGGCCGACCGTCCCCCCCCCCCGGGGGGGGCGGGGACACTCGCCGAGCGGCGACGCCGCCGCTCGGCACGGGGTCGCCCGCGCCCGCCGGACCTCCGGCGATGGAGGAGCCGGCCGAGCGCTGCGCCCCAACGGGCGGGGACAGCGCTCCGAGTCAGGGGTGGCCGGCGGCCGGCGCCGCCGCGGTGCGGTTCGAGGCGACAAGGCCGTCGAGGCGAGAGGCGCGCGGTCGCGCCTGACGCGGCGCCGCCCGCGAGCCCGCGGCGGCGGCTAAGGAGAAAGAGCGAGAGAGCGCGGCGGGCCCCGGCGGCCGCAACCCCGCAGCTGAGGTAGGTAAGGCAGAGAGCGCGCGCCCTCTGCCGGCGTCGCCCCGCATCGCAGAGGCCAGCGGGGTCGGCCCCCCGCGGCCGATCGCGCGCCGCGGCCTCTCCGCCGAGACCGGGCCGCAGAGAGGGGGGGGGCAGGGCGCCCCTTCCCCGGCCCGGCACGGGTGGCCCCCGCGCGCGGGCAAGCGCGGCGGGACGCCGACGACGGCGAGCGCGGCCGGTCGCGACGGACACGCCACCGCAGGGGATCGGCGGGAGTAGCTCCCCACCCCTCGATGGCGCCCCGCGCCGCCACCGCCCGACACCCGCTGCCGCCGCCGCCACCGCCGCCGCCGCCGCGGCGGGGCCGTGCCGGGCCGCCCGAGTCTTTAAACCTCCGCCCGGCTCGGCGGCCCTTTCGGCCCCCAACAGGCGTTTGACGACGCCGAGGGAAACCGGCAGGAGACCGCCGAGGCGCGAAGCGCTAGGTACCTGGCCCTGGGGTGAGGGAAACGACCTGCATGGCCCCGCCGGGGTGCCTCCCCCGCTGCCACCCTCGGGGGAGCGTCCACCGGCGGGGGCGCGCCCGACGTCCGCTGCCATCACCGCGGCAATCCTTCTCGGGGCCCGGGGTTTCCCTCAGTAGCCCGGCGCTGCGCCCGAGAGGACCACCGCGGCTCGGGCCGCCCCGCCGGCGCGGGGAACACGGCCCAGCCACCGAGAAACCTCGCACACCCCCGGCCGAGAGAGGCCACGGCGACGACGGTGCGGACCGTCGCCGCCGCGCCACCCGGCGGCGGCTCGCGCACGTGCGCGCTCCCCCTGGAGGCGCGACCCGGAACTGCCGGAGCCCGGCCCTCGGGAGCTCCTCTGCCGCGCGAGGAGGCCGCTCGGCCAAGGAGAGCGGGATTTTGCCGGGCGGCAAAGCCCC